>NW_015641015.1:231601-237657 GCF_001515625.1 Sinocyclocheilus rhinocerous
GTGTGTGAGAGTGTGTGTGTGTGTGTGAGTGTGTGTGTGTGTGTGTGTGAGTGTGTGTGTATGGCTGAGTTTTGGGATCACAGAGGTTCAGGAACTTTTTTTTTATTAAGTATCTCTGCAAGACTATCTGCGACAGAAGTGAATATACCAATCCTTCCGTGTACTTGGGCAGCAGTAAACACTACGGTAAGAGCTTACCTGTCAGCAGGTTGGGTGCTTTTCCTCGACGCAGAAAGAAGCGAACCTCAGGCCTCTCCTGCCCCCACTGCAGCAGCAGATCCATCATCTTCTCGCTCTCGCCTATCTCCCGCTCTGCATTCACAGTCACACAAACACACATGCATTCATCCAACATTCAGTTAATAAAAGGAACCTTTATTTAGCGCTATCTACTGTATTCATGGAACAAAAGTGTGGTAAGGATTCAGGATTCCCACAAGCCATAACAGAGACAGGATAGCCGCTGCTGGAACCGATCTTCATCATTGAATTTAGTGCAGTACAATCTTCCCCAGAGCTTCACACAGCCAGTGTGATACAGCAGATGTTTCCTTTGCTAGAAACTGGAGTCTGATGTTGCTCTAGCAATGCACTTAATGGGTATAAAGATGTGACTGTTACAGACCTGTCAACCTTGGAAAATATTTTTGATTACCCTCACTCCAGTACACTTTAATTAAAACTCCAAAAACGTATATACACTGTACAAAAACATGGATTATCATATGTTTAATTCAAATTTCTTTTGAGAGTAGTATTATTTTTATGGTTTGGCCATTATTTCCTGCTATAAACACACGTAATGTCTGTTTCATTCATCCTGAAAGCCAGAGGGTGCCCTCGCGCAGAAAATCTACACATGCATCACAGAAGTAATAAGAATGAGGGCGCTCCAGCAAATCCCTTATATGGACAAAGGCATCCACAGGGCTCTAGACTGCGTCCAAAATGGTCGCATTTGCAATTTTTTGAGAATGTGCAAGTTAAAATTAGTCGTGGTCACATTTGTGTGAGTGCATGGTCTGCGCTGCTCAAAA
The DNA here is from genome assembly GCF_001515625.1 of Sinocyclocheilus rhinocerous. Classification (NCBI taxonomy): domain Eukaryota; kingdom Metazoa; phylum Chordata; class Actinopteri; order Cypriniformes; family Cyprinidae; genus Sinocyclocheilus; species Sinocyclocheilus rhinocerous. The sequence goes on from NW_015641015.1 coordinate 232,639, forward strand.
GCGTTCTCAAAGCGCCACGGCACAAATGACGCAAATACTGAGGAAACGATGGCAGACGGAGGATTCATGTAAAAGAACGCTACTTAAACCAGAGTAAGTGAATATGCAACAATGTCACCGACAGCTAGTTTAGTTTTACTTTTCTTTTAGTTTTCACTTTGAAAAGCCTCTTATCTTTGCTGTGGAGACTATGGAGTCTTTCTTTAAATTTTTTTTATTTATTTGATTCCTCAGTGTTTGCTAAACGTTCTGTAATTTATTAGTCAATATAGAATACAGCATGTGGTGTATGCCGTGCCTTGTCTTATTCGATTTTGTTAATAAACGTTATATAAGCTAGCTTGTCATTGTAGCCTACTGTTTTATTGTTGTTGTGCTTTTCAATTCCATTGAATCCATCTTTCAAGCATTTGTTTTAACCTTAAAAAGTGAATGTATAGATGTAAGCGCAACAGGCAATTATCTTTACTTGTAAAATGCGACACCAAGATCACGAATTCGAAAGGGAAAGTATCTGAAGCCTGACTTATAATGCCGCAAAAGAGGAACTCCCGTACGCAAAATTCAAAACACAAATAATACTGATGAAAAAGAATGTATTGAATGTTAAAAACTTTTTTTTTTACCATATATAGCTATCAGCTATAATAAGAGAATAACTATTCATCAGCATGCATTGATTAATCCCATGTTGTAGCGCAAAAAAAAAGAAAAAAAAGTGTGACCAAATCATGCTCGTGCGACCAACTGAGAAAGTTAGTCGCAGCAGAGCAACCAGTGGGAAGAATGAGTCTAGAGCCCTGCATCCAGCTAGCACTGTAACTGAATTAAAAGAAGATAGAAATGCTTTGAATGATGAAACATTAAAGGAGTCATATGATGCGATTTCAATTGTTCCTTTCTCTTTGGAGTGTTACAAGCTCTTGGTGCATAAAGAAGATCTGTAAAGTTGCAAAGACTAAAGTCTCAAATCCAAAGAGATATTCTTTATAAAAGTTAAGAGTCAGCCACGCCTACCTAAAACGCCTCGTTCTAACACGCCCCCACATATCTACATCACGATGTGGGAAATTTTGAGTAATTTAATTACTTAATGCTTACAGTAAGGCCAGGGTCTCCCTCTGGTCCGGGGTCACCCTGTTAAGGACACAATTTGAAATCATTTAATAAAAAAATCACTTAAATCGCACTGCCAAACATTCAGAACTTGGCATTTACTGTTGTTTAAGGACTTTTCCTGGTCGCTGAGGAAATACATCAACTTCGCGCGGTGGATCGCCGAATCGGCTTTCACTGTGGACGAAGCAGAGTCCAGTGTGGGGGATCGTCACATGTCCTTCCGGACACTCCTTCGTCGAAATCGCCGGCCGCGCCGTTCTCAAGCCCCCGCTTCTGCTCAATCTAACCCTCCCGCCGTTCCTCACGCTAGCCCCCGGCCTCTGCTCACTACTTGACTGCGACAATGTATAGTTTATCTGTGTTTTTAAAACCACCTCGGGTACTTTCATAATAATTAAGGATATTCATAGCCTTTATTACAGTAGAGAAAATATATTTCTGTCAGGACCACAATCGTCAATATAACTTACAATTAGCATACATTTTAGGTTGGGGGAATGGTTCTGCTCTGGGCAAACACTCCCCATCCACGCAGCCTAGCATGGATAGGAGCAGGGAGAGCAGAATACGCCCCTAGGGTAACAGAACAGAACCAACATCAATGATAAATGTAGCAGATACCATTAATGTTCTACGTGATTATTTTAACAACATGATTCAGTGGTCTGACTCAATGATATATTCACTGCCAAGTCCTGACTGGACGAGAGGAGGAGCTGGGGATGGAGGTGGGTGATTAGTTCCTGAGCGAAGTGATAGCTGCTGAATAATGACTGAAGGGACCTTATGAAGGGAATTATGATTGGTGTCGTGATCCTATAGGTAGACGTGGATCAGCTGAGTGTCAGCTGATGCGAGCTTGACTAACATGGCCTGCCAGAACAATCGCTACGCTCCATTTGTGATCTTGACTCAATTAATCAATTATTATTACTCTACCACTTGTCCTATATATCCAGTCTGTTGAACCAATTTGGTTCAAACGATGGCAGTGTTACTACTATGTTACTACGGTTTTACAAAACAGTCGTGACTAGTTGGGTAGTTAACCCGCTGATGCATCGTACATTGTTGTAGGGGAAACGCACTGAATCAACTTCTGACGCACTTACTGAATGCAGGTTATCATTACTTCTCTCAAAATGAGGCAACAGCTTGAAATATAAGTTATAATTGCTTTTAAATGCACTTTTAAAGGTCGATTTAAGTCAAACTGAAGCAAAAAGCCAACCCACACAGTTTCTCTCCCACTGTGAAATTCATGCCCGAACACCTTCCCTCTCCACCGTGAGAGCGCTCAGCATCCCGTGTTATCAACACAAAACTCTGAAAACACAAACTGCCTATCAGCGGCACGAAATTACACATTGTGACTTTAGAGCCGCGCTGCAGAATGGAGATGCACAACACGCTGAGACAAACTGTGTCATTAACAAAGACCAACAGATGGCGGTTCTGGAAAGAGCCCAGATATGAGATACAACAGGCAGAGCAAGGAACTGGTTTGGGCCAGTAATAGCAAATTGTTTTCAATAAAAAAGCTGTTGTGCTTTGTGTCTGTGAGATCATTGATTTTAGCAGATTGAACAGGTCACAAAACATTTTCAGATACTCAAACTCAGATTTCTAGAAGCGATGCACAAGTCTCATGTTTATGAGATTGTGTGATGATTTTCTTTGCAGTTCCACTTGATGAAGTCAAGATGCCTGTAATTTTTTTATACTGAAACTCTTTATTTCCTAAACATCTTCACCTATGCTGCTCTTATATCAAATATTGCAGCTGTGGAGGAGGTTTGATGGCATGATGTTTGGTTATGAGAAACTCAACTTTGTTGGATGTTACTGATGTTCAACATATTGATTGCTAATATTTAATTATTATTAAATAGCGACTCCTATTCTGGTCTGCTCATCACAAAGCTATTGTATGGCTTCTGGAGACTTCTTTTATGATACTTTTTACGATGCTTTTTTTCTGCTAAATCACAGTAACGATTCTTTCAAATCTTTTTTGTCTGTGTTCCACAGAAAAAAATAACAACTGACATGGAGGTGAGTAAATAATAACAGACTTTTATAGGGGTGCACTTGTCCTTTAATGGAGTGTGATTTCTATGACAAACAGAACTGCAAAAACATTTGCAAAAACGAACAAGTTTTAAACCATGTCCTCCATTGCTTGGTCAAACAGGGAATTTCGCCAAGGTTATAATGTCTGGTCTAGTTGTAATTCCATTTTGATTGTTTTTTGTTTTTTCAGTTCAGGTCACATTGCAAAATTAAAAAACGTATATTTTGCATAAAACAGCTTGATTTTAGCATTTTATTTTATTAATAGAGATAATGCACATTTTACCCTTGATTCTCATTATTGCAATTTGCTGTTAATAATTTTTTTTTAATATATTGTAATTCACAATTTCTTCCTCACCATCAATGGTCATTCTTATTATTGTCATTCTCATTTATTTAAATAAGCATTTATTAAAGACAGTACAAAAGTTCCTATAATGCAAAAAAAAAAAAAACTTTTGAAATAATACATGATATTTCATCATGTTACAGTAATGAGATTTTTTTCCCCCTCAGTCAAACATGCCCAGAAGACACATGCTCGTTATGAAATCAATGTGGCACGGTTCATCCAGGGGGTTTAAATGCACAGGCATGGTTATGTAAGACATCATAATCCGCTGTTACTATGGTTACTGCAGCCCCAACTGACTTTGGTGGCGCTACAAGAAAGGTACGCATTTAAACCGTCACTCGCACAAAAGCTCACTTCAGCATTGTATCTAAGCACCCATCCTTTTCTCTCCAACAATCTTGGGTACATGTTCAGTCATATTTTAAAGTAATATGCATATTACACCTCAGTGGCATAAAGTCTGCGCCCTGGTGCTCGGATCAGATGTTGTAGTGGGAGGAATCAGAATGTCTGTTTACAAAGACAAATGTGAGCAGTGTTACGTCTTTGTATAATATATTTTCCTTCTGAGGTTGCTAAGCCAATCTTGAGAATGAAAACCCCAAAATGCATGGATGGGAAAAAAATGATTTGCTTTCATGTTGGCGGAAAGCATGGATGGCCCTTTTCCGCCACTGAATAAAAAATGCAAAAAAAAAAAAACGGAGCAACTTTTTATCTCACAATTGTAATTTGTACATCTCGCAATTCTGACTTTTTTTCTCATATTGTGTGATATAAACACAATTCTGACTTTTTTCTCAGAATTGCAAGATATAAATTTGCAATTGCGAGTTATAAAGTCAGAATTGTGAGGTAGAAGTGAGTTTATATCTTGCAATTCTGACTTTTTTCCTCACAATTGAGTTTATATCTTGCTATTCTGACATTTTTCTTGCAATTCTGGCTTCTTTTCTCAGAATTGTGAGACATAAAGTCCAATTCTGAGGGGGAAAAAAGACTGTTTTCTTACAATTGCTCACAAACTTGCAATTGCATGTTATAAAGTCAGATTTGTGGGATATAAACTTGCAATTTTGAGAAAAAGACACAATTCTGACTTTATAACACGCATTTGCGAGTTTACATATGTCGAAATTCTGAAAAAAGTTAGAATTACAAGTTTATATCAAATCTGAGAAAAAAAAGTCTTAAGTTTAATTGTGAGATAAAAAGTCACAATTACCTTTTTCATTTTTTATTCAGTGGCAGAAACGGGCTTCTATAGGAAAGCGTCTCTTGCTGAAAGCGTTGAGCACAGAGACACGGCTGCACCTGAGCAGAATAAATAGCTTGTAGTATGGCTTTGACGTTTCATTACTGTTCCTGTTGACAGAGACAATGAGTTTGGGGCATTGCGAGAAGAACAGCGATGCTGTTTGCGAGGTCTGAGGGGGCAGGAGGCGAACTGTGCCGTGATGAAGGTTTGA
>NW_015641015.1:238030-252181 GCF_001515625.1 Sinocyclocheilus rhinocerous
TCTGTAACGCCGACCAGATGGCAAAAGTTCAAAAAGGAGATGGCTTGGATGTGATGGATCCAGAGTGATTTTCTGAGCCCTTTTCCTCACTCTGGATGTATACAGTTCTTGGAGGGTAGGCAGGGGGGCACCAATAATCCTTTCAGCAGTCTGAACCGTTCTCTGTAGTCTTCTGATGTCTGATTTTGTAGCTGAACCAAACCAGACAGTTATTGAAATCAGTTATTTTTGTCCTAGTTTTACTTTCATGGAGTTTTAGTTTGTTTCTATTCAGTCTCCTTTGTTCTAGTTTACGCCTGAGTTTGTCACTATGATTACTGATATGATTAGTCATTCTCTCCAGTTCTGTCAGGACCACTATCGTCAATATAACTTACGATTAGCATACATTTTAGGTTGGGGGAATGGTTCTGTTCACGCAGCCTAGCATGGATAGGAGCAGGGAGAGCAGAATACCCCCCAAAACAACCATATGCTGAACCCCGCAACCAAAATGCTGATAGCAATAACTGAATGCCTTACGGAAGGAGAGTGGCGGCGAAGGGGTGCTCTTCTTTATAATCAGCCAAGAAGAGCAGCAAGCCCCTTACCGGAGGAGTGTAGCAGCGAAGAGGCGCTCTTCTTAATAGCAGCCAAGAAGAGCAGCAAGCCCCTTTTTAAAGCAACCTGAAATTAAGATGCAGAATCCACTAGATTGCAGCCTAGTTGCCAGTTGTAGCAAACACTGCATACTTCAGCCGTAGAGCAAGCAATGGCAGGTTTAGAGATCGCAGATTCTGCCTAGCCTAAGCTTAGCATCCATAACACGGCATATAGCTCAATAATTCAAGTCATGTTTATACAGGTTGTCGCCTCCCATGATATTAGTGTTCGCTGACATACATGTCCTCTATCTGATAACCCGCATTAGTGTAGTAGACAATCCTTACCAATACTCTCGAAGCTTATGCAACAGTATGTAGCTTGCTTACGCACGGCATGTTGCAGTAGTCAGACCTAAAGAAAATAGCATTACCAATAACCAGATGACCCATAGCAGCAAGCAGATCTCAAGATAATTGATGGCTGTAGCGTCTGGACCAATCAAACACACAATATATATTTCGTTAGCTATATTTAACAAATACTCTGTAACACCCCTCAGTTAACAAGCCATATGAGGACCTATGGACCCTTCCACAACAGATTAAAACAAGGCTCGCTGGTAAATTTAACTGGTAATGTTACCAGTGTGACAATACGATAGCATGCCTAGCAAACATAACTGAACAACTAGCCTTAGACAATGAGCAATATCGGAAGCATGTTCGCCAACATAGCATTAGGCAATAAAATGAAAGAAACTTTGCTTAGCTTCGTGACAACTTCGGCGAAGAATTGCAATGAATTGCGAGGAGCCGTGCTCGCTCAGATCACTTCAGTCTATCGTCTTGACAAACAACGCGGCGAATTCGCTTAAGTTCACAACTTGAATCTGGTGAGATACTCTGTGGGAATCCTGTCGAAAATCCAGATTAAACGCTTCCTATGGAGATGGAATTCGCCATCTGATTAGTTCCTGAGCGAAGCGATAGCTGCTGAATAATGACTGAAAGGACCTTATGAAGGGAATTATGATTGGTGTCGTGATCCTATAGGTAGACGTGGATCAGCTGAGTTTCAGCTGATGCGAGCTTGACTAACATGGCCTGCCAGAACTAATGCTACGCTCCATTTCTGCATCATTCTGTTATAGGAAGCCCCATCAGATCACAAATGGAAGATATTTCTAACATTCGAATGATGTTGTAGAGTAAAACCAAGTTATAATGTTCTCTTTTGTTGAACAACAGGTTTAGAAACTCTTCTCATTACAAGTCATTAAAAGGTAAGATGTTTGGCATGTGTTGCTTTTTCAAATGCTGTTTATAAGCAGGGAGGCGTTTCCTCATCTCAGCGCGTAGAATCACAGACACACAAACCGAGCCGGTTTGGAGAGAAATAAAGCGCATGGATGTTATTTAAACCGAAAAAGAAAAAAAAATGCCCTGATTGGTCGAACTCTTCATCTTTTGCTGATGCTTGATTTGAATACTGCATGTGGACAGAGGCCTCACCAGATTTTTTTGTAATTTAAAATGACAAATCGTACCAGCGTACTTTGAGGTCAAAATGTGTAGCCGCTACACAAAATACCAGTACAGGTTGGCAGGTCTGCTGTTATATAGATCTAGGTTTAAAGGGTTAGTTCACCCAAAAATTAAAATTAGCCTGTGTTTTACTCAGCCTCGAGGCATCCTAGGTGTATATGACTTTATTCTTTCAGAAGAATCCAATCGGAGTTATATAAAAAATTAGGGGTGGCTCGATACCATTTTTTCAGAACCGATCCCGATCCGATAACAAAAATTCTGAGTATCTGCCGATACCGATATCGATCCGATACCAGCGCAGTTTTTTAATCAGTGTAGAATTTCTATACCTCAATGTGTGTTGAACTGATCATCACTCGTTTGTGTGTTACACACTATCTTCTAAAGAAAAAATAACAAACGTAAAATATATATATAATCATAATCTATGACAAAAATTCGACTATAAATTAGGTTAGTGGATAATTCAGTAGCAAAAGTTACTCGAGAAAAATCATGAGTGCACAATAATTTTATAAAACCTAAACTTTTAGTGAAAAAAAAAAAACAATTTATTGGGGAACAAATAAAAGTGAATAAGTGTTGGACTAAATCTGGTAAAATGTTACACATTGCTCTTTGTATGGTTGTAAAATACATTCATGAAAAAAAGCAATATATTTATATATAAATAAATAGGGCCTACTATAAAATTAAAAGACATTTATTTTAAATGTAAAGCACAGCAATGAGGCAGCAACATATGAAAGATAAGACGAACAAGAAAGGCTATTAATAATCTTTCATTGTGCAAAAGTATTATGATACGAAAGGCTCCAATACAGAGCTTGAATTGATACGCTTGAAGCAACACGGAGTCACAGCCAGAGTTGCCAATTACGTTTGAAATAAGGATATTTTTTCTTATGAAAAAGCATGGATTCGCTACAGGAGGCCTTTATTCTCCCCCCGGAGCCGTGTGAGGCACGTTTCATTACGGATGTGCGCACTTTATTTGACGTCTTGTGGACTGTTGAACAGAAACACCCGCTTACCCCCATTGCTTGGAAGAGCCAGGATAATTTTTTTAATAACTCCGATTGGATTCGTCTGAAAGAAGAAAGTCATATACACCTAGGATGCCTCGGGGGTGAGTAAAACACAGGCTAATTTTCATTTTTGGGTGAACTAACCCTTTAACATGTGCCTCATTTGAATGCAAAGCCATCTGGCGCTCAAATCTGATCTGTAAGGCACAGGTCAGAGGCTGGTGAGGGTGAGGAATGCCCCACTCTTCTCTGAGCTCTCACCTGAGCCTCTCCACACTTCAGCCAGGTGACAGCTGGCCTCACCCGGCTCCTTACACAGCTCCAGCACGTCTCCACACACCGTCTCGGGCGTGATGGGCACCTCTGTGAAATGCTGCTCATTGTTACTGAGGTACACAGTCAGGAACATCTGGAAAACACGAGCAGATGTGGAGGCTGAGAGTTTAATCACACAGGCTGATCGCTTCGATTTCAAGCAAGAACCGACTGCAATGTTAAAGACATCACACCGCCGCTGCACATTTTCTATGCCTCTCTCTGATTTAACACACATGATCATTAGCTGGTTAGGAGAGAGAAAGACATACAAAATGTGCAGAGCATTGAGCTGTCAGGTTCAAATCCTGGCAATATATGACCCTGGAGCACAAAAGCAGTGTTAAGTCGCTGGGGTATATTTGTAGCAATAGCCAACAATACATTGCATGGGTCAAAATTATAAATTTTTCTTTTATGCCAAACATCATTAAGATATTAAGTAAATATCATGTTCCATGAAGATATTTTGTAAATGTCTTATCGTAAATATATCAAAACTTAATTTTTGATTAGTAATATGCATAGCTAAGAACTTCATTTGAACAACTTTAAAGATGATTTTCTCAATATTTAGTTTTTTTGCACCCTCAGATTCCAGATTTTCAAATAGTTGTATCTCGGCCAAATATTGTCCTATCCTAACATATGTGACCCTGGAGCACAAAACCAGTCATAAGGGTCAATTTTTTGAAATTGAGATTTATGCATCACATGAAAGCTGAATAAATAAGCTTTCCATTGATGTATGGTTTGTTAGGATAGAACAATATTTGGCCAAGATACAACTGTTTGGAACATGGAGCATGGAACACTTAATATCCTAATGATTTTTGGCATAAAAGAAAAATGGATAATTTTGACTCATACAATGTATTGTTGGCTATTGCTACAAATATACCCCAGCGACTTAACACTGCTTCTGTGCTCCAGGGACACATATGAGATGCTGCTGGTCACATGACAATGACAACATGACCGATGAAGTACATCTGTATTACATTCATACTACATTATGGAATAAACGTTTTTAATGGTCATGAAGTATGTAGTTATTAAACAGAAGCACCTGCTGAGAGAGTATTTGATTTCTGACAGCCAATGAAGACTGGCCCTCCTAATTAATCAATACAGCTAATGGATCCTAATGAACTATTCTGATGGTTTTCGCATAATAATAAAAACATCTGGTAAAGTCCACCAATATTGTGCGCAATGTAAGGAACATAAAATAACCTGTTTCTTGTATTTTTCCTTGTAAGGAGTTAAAGTGGGGGTTAATGTTTGGATTGCTTGCAGCTGCGTTATTATGAATTTTAAATTTAAAATGTAAATCAGCGGAGATTGAACTCTAGTGTGAATGACAACACAAGATACAATCCTATTGTTTTATTGGGTAATAAAGGCTTTTAAGATATAATGTGAGATTATTTCACTTACAAAGTATTGCTTTATTATGACAACAACACATTCATATCATGTTACTTTGTAAAATTCCCCACATTAATCTAATACAATAGTCACATAAGCATTACAGGTGACATCTATTCAGATGAGATATTAAAGAAGCAAAGCCTAGTGTTTTTCCTGAACTTCTTACATAAATAAGGAGAATATGAAAGCAAAGTCTGCTCGCTCACCGGCATCATTTTCGCGTCGCGCTGAGGATGTGTTTCCACCGAGACTTCACTCCGGATCGGACTGTATTTACTGCTTTAATCGAGTTAAAAACGCAGTTATATGCGAAGAAAACCCGTCCGAAAGAGTCCCGAGAGGCGTGACGTCAGAGGCCTTCCCAAACTTTCCTTCCGCGAGAGCTTTTCTTCGGACAACAGCTCACGAATATCGATGTTTGGTGAGTTTTATTTACCACAAAAGCACTCAAATGTTCAGATGACAAAACAAGTTCACGTAGCTGTGATTTCTTCAGTATCTCTAGTCTTATCACAAGTGGGGTTTCTTCTTCTTTGCGATACTTGGCTCTCGGCCTGTTGCTGCTGCTCGCGAGCGTGACGTCATCCCTCCGGGGGCGGGGCTAGATGGCGACACAAAAACATGTTGATTTTTTTGCGCTTAGAAAATAAACCTGTTCGGTACCCCACATATATATTCAATAATGTTTAATACAAGGATGCGTATAGCTGATGGGAGAGGCTTTTCGAAAGGTTTGGACGCGCAAATGCAACGAGTAAACAAGTGTTTCCACAATCAGAAGTCAAAAAGAGCTTTATTGCCAAGTGTGTTTGTTTTAGTGTCACGCGCTTCCAGTTCACAGAGACAACAACTACAACACAACACAACACAGATAATACAAATAAGATGTGAATCAAATACACATGCATACATTTAAATAAACCACAAAAAAAGAATAAATTGTATGTACAGGTGTGCTATAGATAAAATAGAATAGGAATAGAATAAAAATAAAATAAAAAAATATAAGTTGTTGGGATGTACTAGGAATAGGATGTAGGGTGATAAATAAATATAAGGTTATTTTGTTGCACAATGGGAGAACATTTAACTCTTCATGAGGTAGATTGCCTGGGGAAAGAAACTCAGTATCTCTAGTCTTATCACAAGTGGGGTTTCTTCTTCTTTGCGATACTTGGCTCTCGGCCTGTTGCTGCTGCTCGCGAGCGTGACGTCATCCCTCCGGGGGCGGGGCTAGATGGCGACACAAAAACATGTTGATTTTTTTGCGCTTAGAAAATAAACCTGTTCGGTACCCCACATATATATTCAATAATGTTTAATACAAGGATGCGTATAGCTGATGGGAGAGGCTTTTCGAAAGGTTTGGACGCGCAAATGCAACGAGTAAACAAGTGTTTCCACAATCAGAAGTCAAAAAGAGCTTTATTGCCAAGTGTGTTTGTTTTAGTGTCACGCGCTTCCAGTTCACAGAGACAACAACTACAACACAACACAACACAGATAATACAAATAAGATGTGAATCAAATACACATGCATACATTTAAATAAACCACAAAAAAAGAATAAATTGTATGTACAGGTGTGCTATAGATAAAATAGAATAGGAATAGAATAAAAATAAAATAAAAAAATATAAGTTGTTGGGATGTACTAGGAATAGGATGTAGGGTGATAAATAAATATAAGGTTATTTTGTTGCACAATGGGAGAACATTTAACTCTTCATGAGGTAGATTGCCTGGGGAAAGAAACTATTCTTGTGCAATATAAAGAACAGTCCATATAAATACATGCTCAATATGATATGGGATCGTTTATTAATTTGTACCTTTTTTGTGCAAACGCATTTGTGGCAGAATACAAACTACAATATTTCGGTCATCCAACTTTTAAAAGGTTTACGCAGTACAGAGCCAATAAATAATGACCATAATCATAACAGGTGGCCAATAGTAATAGAGTGGACAATGCCACAGAAACACTTATTATATCCACAATAAAGAACTCCACCTAATGGAGATGCATTTATATAACAGCAAAACCACAATACAGTATTGTAAAATAAAACAACATGAGTAACAGGGGAAAAGACAGACATTCTCTACATGTTTACTCCAGTCCCAGAATCTAATGGCTAGAAACATGTGCTTAATCTAATAAAATGTCATCATTGAGATATCTAACTTGAGATAAAAGGTCAAAAGGGCCATTCTGGTCTGCCGCTACACTGTTAAACTCCATCTCTTTCTCTGCACTCTTCCAATACCATTCGGTGCCTTTTGTGTCCCCAGTAAAGATTATATTATTGCCTTAAAATGTTCAACATATTTTTTTTAAGTTGTCTTTGACATTTAAAAAAAACACCTTTTGAACTTTAAGCATATTTAAGTTTTTATTTATATATAAAACTTAACATTTTATAGCATTTTAAACCATCAAATATCACAATTTGTCCTATGTCCCCAGGCCTGTCTGCTATTTTGATGATGAATACAACACTTAATATGAGTGATTTTTTATCTTTTAACCTTGTTTGGTATATCAGTAATAGTTTTCTTTAATGTACAGTATATGTATTCTATTGTCCACCCTGTTATATTTGACTACTGGCCCTTTAAATGAAAGTTGGAAAAAGGAAATGACATCTTATCAAACAGCTGACATCATTTCCATGGAGGGAAAACAACTGGGGAATGTGAGTGAGAGCCTCTGTTTTGTTAATTGTCTGTTTTTACTTATTTTATCTTTCCAATCTGATGTGGTCAACTTCAACATGTCCACCCTGTTAAGGTGAATATGACAAATTTGTGAATATGACTTATTTGTAAAAGTACCATTAAAAAAATAAATAAAAATTCAGTTCTTTATTTGACAGACCTTCTGTGTTAGCATGTTTTTGCTGTCCACCTTGTTAGTGTCCACCCTGTTAAGTCAGAAAACCTAAGAGGCTGGACACATTTAGTCTACATAGTGATAGTGACAGCAATTGATGTTTAAGTTGAAGAAGAAGTGTATTTAAAATTTATTAAATTTTACATATTCATAAATCTTTCAAATTGTTGTTCATCTGTCCCTAACAGGGGGACATTTTTGGTCCTCCTTCTCATTTAATTTAGGCTCATAATTGCTTAAATGTATATACCTAAGGTTGTATATACCATATATTTACCATATATTTATTATTTTTAGTTGCTGGTGGTGCTTATAAGCGCTGGTGCTAACTACTCATGTCTGTGGTGTTACCACTGTTTCTGCAAAGGAGACAGTAACACCAGATAAATTAGCATAAATCCAGACTTTTTTTTTCCCATTATGATTTTTCAAGATCAGAGGATCGTTTTGGAAATATTAATAAGACTATAGCAAAATTTAGATTCAAATTTGTCAGATACATGTCAGCAGCAAATTATCAGTGTAACAACACAGACTCTAAGGAAATTTGCATGAAACTGTCAGAAATGTAGCAAAATATATGAAAGTTAATAAGAAAGAACGAATTCATCATGCATTTCATGCATATAATTTCATCTAAACAGAATCCCCCCTTTTCTGAAATGGGTGATATTCATCGTTGTTTGGCTACACCACAGGCATAAAGAAAAATATATTTACAGTATAACCATTTTATTAGGGTTAAAAAATGTTAGATTGTTGCAATTACAAACCAAGGTGCCTCTGTTTAGTTTTGTATGTATATTTTGTAACACATCAAGTCTTTCAAACGCAATTTAAACGCAGGCCTACATTCTAAAACAAAAAACTTGTAAAGCTCCACAGATAATTTTCACTCTACAGAATATATATTTGCAAACATGTTTATGAATTATTGGTGTTTATAGTTATTTTACCTGTTGCGAAGTAGAATGACGTCACTTGTCACAAATGACCAGACGGTGGCGCAGTCCCTGTTTAAACGAATGATTCACTCATTTGAGTCGGATCTTTTTAACGAATCGGTCAAACTAGTCAGCACGGTCTCGGTTCGCAAATCAGTCTGAATCATTTGGACCGTTCCCATGAATCATTTGACTTGCTGTAAGACTATATATAACACGATACGAACACAGGGTACAAAAATGCCAGATAAAGTGGAATATTTACCTACAATACACTGAAAACGAGCCTGAAAGCGACCTGCCGTGATGAAGAAGGTATTTTTAAAACCAACACTTGCAGGTTGTGAACGACTGAGGTAAAAACATTTTACAAAAAAAATAATCAAAGCAATGATGAATGAATACACTATCAGTATTTCAAAACGTATCCAAAAATAGATTAATTCACAACGAGTTGGTCCCATGACCTTCATCAGGCATATAGATATAAGCAAAACACGAAAAAGCACACAGCACATTTTGTTGGAAATGTAGCTTGGAGTGTACAGTACAGTGTAAATGCCATATTGTGCTTCTCACATAAGGACTTTTCACACTTAAAATTGTTAAACCCAGGCCATTGTAACCCTTAGGTTTACAGAATACTGGGTTATGATTTTCCACGTTTCCAAGTTTCATTCTATCCAATCTTTCTCCCTGGTTAGGATTATGGGGCCAGTTGTTCAAAAGTAATCAGATTGGATAAAATCTTGAATATGTGTTTTTCAAAAGAATAACAGAATTCTGAAATCAGATTAGATCACAAAATCTAATCTTGGGTTTGATCTGGATCAAATGGTCAGTTTGTGTTGTTCAAAACGTTTTAGTAAGATTGGGATACATTTGATCCACAAAAAAAATAAAAATAAAAATCTGGATTATACTGATCCCAGCAGAAGGGCGGATTTTAGGAACAGAAACGTAATAAAACTTACTGGACCAAAAATACAACACTTGTAACATGTACTGTATACGCAGACATTAGACAGGTAGACATTAAGCTTCTTAAGCCTTTCAGTAGCCTACAGTTGTCACCGTTGGGCTGAATAAACACACACGAAGAAGAAGATTCAGGCAAATAGGCAGTCTTTAATAATCTAATCAGTGTAAATCCAGCAGAGAAGAAGCACCACAGCACGTAGAGATGACAACAAGACCCGACAACTAAGAACTGAAACAGTAGAGTACATAGAGTAATAGAGTACAGATGAAACTAATGAGTGTCCATAACAACAAAGTAACTCAGGGAAAACAGTGCTGAAAAAGTCCACGTGGAATGAAGGTGTGACAACAGTCAAGTAAAAAAAATTCAAATTGGTGCCATAAAATAACCCCCTGTCTAACTAGCTGTCACTAACAAACAAAAATATTATATCTAATTTAAAGTGCTTTTTTTATGACTGTTTGTAGCACAATCATCAGAGATTAACCAGTCAAAAGTAGTTATTTATGAGCGACTGCAAAGTTTCTTGTGTGAATGCAAAAGCATTGACATATATATATTTTTTATCTCTTTTTTTTTCCATCACCATGTCCCTATAGGTGCTCCATAGAGCACTAATAATCATAAATGTGGTAATCTGAAGAAGTGTGTATCTGGATCATTGTGAATCAATCCAATTTTGCTTTGAAAAACCAACAGAAAAGTAAGATTCAGATTAGTGCTGGGCGGTATGACCAAAAATGTATATCACTGTATTTTTCAAAATTATACCGGTTTCACGGTGCACGACGGTATTTTTTTTTCATGCATGACCGGGGGTTAACCATATTTTCTACTGACTGAGAGGAAATACTGCAGTATATTGACTTAGAATGCCCTATTTTACTGTCATGATGAGTGAATATTGTCAAAAAATACCACACTAAATAGTGACTAAACACGACCCCTTTTAATACATGTTAACCAGGAGTCACTCTCATTTATAATCGCGGCATCGTCTGATAAAATCAACATGCATCTACACTAAAGAGCGGCTATATTACTTTTTCCTTTCAAACAGTGTCGCGTTCCGAACGTTGTTTAAGCGACATACGATAGCGTATATTAGCGAGTATTGCGGGTATAGCGAGTATTGCGGTATTTTAAAAATTAATATCATAACAAAAATAAACCCCGGTATTGCGGTATTTTAAAAATTCATATCATAACAAAAATAAACACTGGTATTCGGTATGAACCGGTATATAATATATAATAATATATATAATTCAGATTAAGTTTTTTGAACAACTGGCCCTAGGTTTCAAGGCTGTAACACTGTACATGTGTAAACGTCAGGTTAACATTATTTATATTTGCGGTGTCAGTATCATTGATTGGACGAAAGCAGCATGCAACCTTTAAGTACTGGCTTGCCTTGCTGTTGCGGATCACTTGGGCTTATTCCTGACTGTACCATCCTGACAAACGACTTCTTGAACCATAACTGCGAGATTGAAACCATCTTTCCTTTACTGCAATTAACACATTTTCTGCCACTGTTTTAGATTTAGATGTTTGTCAAGAGTTAAAAGTAGGGTCTAAATAGATGTTAACTCAGGGTTAAGTGCAGTATAAAAAAGATCAGTTATGAAGAATCAATCACAGCATAATTTTCTGCTGGATTCCAGAATATATCTGCATTTTCGTAAACGAACAAGCAGACACAGATGAAAAATTATAGAGCGAATCAGTGAATGCAAAATCCCACCTTTGGACCTACAGCCCTTAATCAACTATAAATTAGATAAATGGTAAGCAGAATGGGAAGAATGTCAAAATAGGCCTAAATTATTGTGTGCTGTGACACTTTGCCCTGGTCACTACTGTTGCAGCCACTGCACTCTTAAAGGGGTCATATGATGCTGCTAAAAAGAACATTATTTTGTGTATTTGGACATTAAAGAAACTATGTACAGTCGTTTTACAAATTGGTTATAAGATCAACAACCAGCAGAATTGTACCAAATAAAGGGGAGCAAAACAGCAACGTAAAGTCAAGTAAAGAACTAATTCTTTAATAATTATGACCAAGTGGTTAACCACAACACACTGCGTTTGTCACTCTGGCTAATTACTAGTGGAAGCAAGTGTTACACAAGTGTAGCGCTAAGACCGTCCACACAGTCTTTGACACAAGACTTGAAACGGTGTAGTCTCTCAAACGTAATGAATAGTGCAGTAGGCCTACATATCAATAAATTAACAAACCCAAAGATGTGTCAAGGCTCTGAACCACATGACAAACATATTAACAATCAATCATCACTGACTAGACTCTCGGGGCTCGACTGAAGGCACAGAGCTGAGTAAAGTCTGACGCTGATCTGGCTCACTACTCAAGCAGCGTAAACACCCGTTGGTTTAGTTAAGGCATCATATATGCTGAAGTTTTCGGTTTCCACAATTTTCTTTTTAGTATATTAGCTTAGAGGTTTGGGTTAATAGTTACGGAAATTGTTTGGTTTTGATTATTTCTTTAGCTGTGTCCCAAATGACGCACTATACACTATGCACTTATACACTATGTTCTCAACCATGTAGTTTATGAATTATATAAGGTTATTCTGTCATTCGTAATCGGAGTCTGGTAGCCCCTCCCCCTTCGGCACGTAATTAAAGCTGCGACAGTTGAGTGCGTGAAGTGTCCAACATTCCACACTTTTTATTTTTTGAATTTTCAGTGTGAATGCACTACTCGCACTATTTATACTACAAAACGTCATAGAATAGTGCATAAGTACGAGATTTGGGACGCACCTTTTGTTTTGGTGACCCTCTTGTTTTCCCCTCTGTGTTTGTATTTTCTTGTTTTATTTATATTGTTTGTAAATTACACACTGCGCTCTCACTAATAAATGAGAGAGTCTCATTGGCTGCCTCTGCTATTTGCACCCACTGCTACAGATCTCATTTAAATGTTGCGCAATCATCGCCTTTATAATATCAAGTGCATAACAGCCCAACACACAGAGAGGAGGATGTTTGAGTGGCCAAACAAACTCCAACAGTAGCAGATGTTAGTTAGGTATTGAGGTCAAAAAGTCTCCACAACTATAATTAGACAGCACCTACATAACCACAGCTTGTTTGCCATATAAAGCCTTTGGTGTCTTCAAAGAACGTACTCATACATCCACAATTTGCCAGACATTACTGAAACTTTCAACTGGACTGGATCCTATAGTCAAATGGGACAACAACAGAGCTTTTTGGGAAAAAAAAAAAAAACAGAGCTAGATTTGGTGTGAACAGAAACCTCGCAATGCAATTGAATGGAGGAATGGTCTCAGTGTCACAAGATAAACTTAGAAACCAAGAAGAGCTGGATCCAAGTCCAGATTAAAAATTAATAATACTACTAAGCAAAATACAAATTCAAAAAACAAGGAAACAATATACATGGAAACAGAACTGAGCACACACACACACACACACACACACAAGATGTCCACGAAAGGAAAGGACCCGACAAGGGAGACAGGAAACACTAAAGCTTTTACTGTATACACAAGGGCAAGGAAGGTAACAAGGAACACCTGGAGAGACAATCAAGGGGAACAAATCAACAATGATAGTTCAAAGGGACTAAAAACTGGAACAGAAAATAGGAAACCAAGGGAAAAAAAGAACTTTAACATTAAAGTCCAGACAAAAATGAAAGAACAGAAAGTAACAGAGCCACACCATTAAGGAGAGAATTCCAGACACTACATTAAAACCAGGTGGGAGGTGGTTGTGCACTAGGGCTAGAGATGGAGGGCCAGGTCCATGAGGTGGAAGGGAGGAGCTGGCAGAGCAGGATAACATGGAGAACACCACCAGGGCAGAGCAGGGGGCCAAGGTGAAACCATTGGAGAAGGAGACCAAGACAGAGATGGAGCTGATGGAGTATACAACTTAGGCAGAGTAGGGGACTAAAGCCCTATTCGCACGGGATTAGTATTATCTGGGGACCTCGTGTGATTTAGAAATTACACCCCACATCTGAATTTCATGTGGCGCATTCGCACGGGATAAGCTAAGCCTGTGGTTTTAGTCGAATTTACTGGCTTATCACCCGGATATAATGTCAAGGCTTTGCGTAAAATTATATACACTGCTCCAAAAAATTAAAAGAACACTTTTTAATCAGAGTATAGCATCAAGTCAATTAAACTCCTGGGATATTGATCTGGTCAGTTAAGTAGCAGAGGGGGTTGTTAATCAGTTTCAGCTGCTTTGGTGTTAATGAAATTAACACCAGGTGCACTAGATGGGCAACAATGAGACGACCCCTAAAACAGGAATGGTTTTACAGGTGGATGCCACTGACATTTTTTCCCCTACTCCTCTTTTCTGACTGTTTTACACTAGTTTTGCATTTGGCTAGGGTCAGTGT
>NW_015641015.1:252231-258011 GCF_001515625.1 Sinocyclocheilus rhinocerous
CCATTGCCAGAAGGTTTGCTGTGTCTCCCAGCACAGTCTCAAGAGCATGGAGGAGATTCCAGGAGGCAGGCAGTTACTCTAGGAGAGCTGGACAGAGCCGTAGAAGGTCCTTAACCCATCAGCAAGACCAGTATCTGCTCCTTTGTGCAAGGAGGAACAGGATGAGCACTGACAGAGCCCTACAAAATGACCTCCAGTAGGCCACTAATGTGAATGTCTCTGACCAAACAATCAGAAACAGATGTCACGAGGGTGGCCTGAGGGCCCGATGTCCTCTAGTGGGTTTAGCCTGTGCTCACTGCCCGGCACTGTGGAGCTTGATTGGCATTTGCCATTGAACACCAGGATTGGCAGGTCTGCACTGGCGCCCTGTGCTTTTCACAGATGAGAGCAGGTTCACCCTGAGCACATGTCAGACTGTCCAAGAGCTCAGTGATGCCCTAGTCCAGATCTGGGAGGAAATACCATCCGTCGTCTCATTAGGAGCACGCCCAGACGTTATCAGGCTTGCATACAAGCACATGGGGGCCATACAAACTACTGAGTACCATTTTGAGTTGCTGCAATGAAATTTCAGCAAAATGGACTAGCCTGCTGCATAATTCTTTCACTTTGATTTTCGGGGTGTCCTTGAATTCAGCCGTCTGTAGGTTGATAATTTTCATTTCCATCAAATGATGTGGCATCCTTTCATTCCTAACACATTACCCAGTCCATATCAGTATAGATATCCAGCATGATATTTTTCCCCATTGAGATCTGATGTGTTTTCAAAGTGTTCCTTTAATTTTTTTGAGCAGTGTATCATAAACAGAAGAATATTCCTTACCGCAAGCTACTATACATGCCATCCATATCCATCTATTCATTATTCATTAGTTTTCGCTCTACTGATGGTTTTCAGTTTTGTCTTTCTGCAAATTGCATAGCTGTATGGTGTATAGCAATATGACCCAGCACCCAAAATACTATCAAAACACTGTGTTCGGTGAAATATGGTAGGTCATTTGCGAGGGAATTTTTACTTTACAAATTACAGACATGGCCAATTCGCACAGGATTAAGATCACAGACAACCTTCGCAATTATTACAAATGACTAGAGGTCACCTGGTAATACTAATCCTGTGTGAATAGGGCTTAAGGCATTGATGGAAATCATGGTGGAGCCAGTGAAGCAGGGAACCAAGGCAGAGCCAACAGAGCAAAGGACCAATGCAGAGGTGGAAATCATGTTGGAAACAGTGCAGCAGAGAACCAGTGGTGCCGGAGAAGAAGGGGACCGATGACGCCACCGGCTCCACCGTGGTCTCCATCTACACTGGCACCGAGACCTTTCCCCCTCTCCTTCTCCTCCTTGGAGCCTTGTTGAAGAGCATGCATGAGGGAGCCTCCTCTGGCAGTGGAGTGCTGGGAGCCGTGACACAACCCACGGTGTAGGAATAGAAACTGAGCCACAGAGCATAATTAATTAATTGTTCCTGACAGTGAACAAACTTGTCTTTCGGTAAACAGGACTTTATCAGCTCATTAAGTCCAACCCTAAGCAAGGCCTTTAGCACCAGTTCCTCCCAGTCCACACTACAAACTAGGTCACAGAACACCTCGGTGTAGTCCTCTATAGATCTGGTCCCTTGCCATGAGCCCACGAGTCAAACTGTTGAATCCATTTTTGTGGTCTTCTGTCACAAGGATGAACTCCAAGGAGAGGGATAAAACCAAGGAGAGCTGGATCTAAATGCAGGTTAAGATTATTATACTAATAAACAAAATCCAGATAAAACCCAGGAAACAAAATATGAGAAAACAGAACTGGGCACACACATGAGACGACCATGAATGGACAAAACCTGACTGGGAACACAGGAAAAACTAAAGCTTATAATGTATAGCTACACAGGGTCAAACAAGGTAACAAGGAACACCTGGGGAGACAATCAAGATGAACTCAACAATGAAACTCAACAATGAAACTACAAGAAACAAGAAAATCAACAAGGGCTACGTTCAGGCTGTAAGCCTAAGGCTACGTTCAGACTGCAAGCCTTAGTGCTCAATTCTGATTTTTTTCTCAGATCCGATTTTGTTGTATAGCTCTTCACATTGTTGTTTTAAATGTGCCCAATATCAGATTTACTGTGTGAACAGATCATGGTTCTGATCTGGCCCGCATGCACAAAAGAACGATACAAACAGGGTTTCCAGATTTTCACAACAAAATCCATCCAATTGCTTCTCAAAACTAGTCCAAAACTAGCCCAACCATGTTCAGGGGAGTAAATATCACATTAGTGGTGTCGCGTCAACCCACGATGTTGAAAAACAACCCACGGCAACAGTGGAAAAAGTAGCCCAATTCCGTGGGGATTCCGTGGGGATCTGTCATACGGAAGTAAACACGGAGGACATAAAGTAAGCGATTATGCATTTATTTATAGTGTGATCTGCTGCAGAAACCAGCGAAATTATATGCAGGAAATATGAAAAATAAAGACATGGATGTGACAAAAGACAGCAGAGTTTTGAAACTTTTATGATACGAGCCCTCATGTTTTGCTTGTATATAGAGTTGTCACTGTAATACTTATGCGTTCTGACACATCACACTTCCACTGATTACCATTCGCAACTGTCTTGATAAGTCTGGGTATGTAAAATCTTTGAAGTGTCTCCCGTCAGCGTGGAATTATGATGAATGTCGATCTAGAGTGATGTAAAAGTCGCATGAAATCTGACATGACTGTTCACACTGCGGTCGCATTTTAAAACATCTGACGTGTATCGGATTTAGTACCACATATGGAAGTGGCACAAATCGGAATTGAAAAGATCAGATTCCACGTGGTTTGTGCTGTTCACACTGTCATGACAAAAACAGATCTGAGTCACAAATCAGATTTGGGCCACATTTGCCTGCAGTGTGAACGTAGCCATAAAGTCCCAACCAAAAGTAAGGAACATGTAACACTCAGATCCCTTGTCATATGCTGAAAGATTAATATGTAGTGTAGAAGACACATAGTATTAAATGAAGGGGTGCCAATAATTGTTGTATATGCTGTATATTTGAGAAAAAAATGTTTTATGACTTTTTAATTTACTTTAATTATTTTACTTCAATTAAAGGTTAGGTTTTTGAATGAACATTTTAAATAAAAGACTAAGTGGAAGAGCAAAGACATGGGTCTGCAGATATTTTATATACATTATTTTTGGGGGATGGACAACAGCAGCTCTACATCCAATGTCTGATTTTCCTGTTCCTCTTCTGTTTGGCACCATCATTGCACTGCATTGTGCAGCATCAATAAAATCTGGTCTCATTGGTCAGTTTTCTTCATTGGCTCTTTTCCAATGTGAAGGTCCTTAGCCATCCTTTTTCGCAAAGAACATTTGCAACAAATATTCAGTCTTGTTGTGAATAGACCTACAGTGAATAGGATATTCAGTGGTAGAATGAGTCAAAAAAGTTTGAAGTGTTTTAGTGTGTTTTGTAAATTAAATTAGGTAATAAAAACAACTGTTTTGAGTTTTAGTGAAGTAGTCAGTATAAAGAAATGCATGTAACCAACTGCAAGAAACTTTAGCAAAATTATTGTTTAGTTTTAGCCACTAGGGGGAGCAGTGGAGGAATTTGTGTGAAGTAATCAGATGTGTGGAGAAGTCTTTTCAGCATATTCTTTTGTCCAGAAAAACCTTTCATTAAGATGGACACATTGTTATTGTTAGTGTTTCTGACACTTTACACTGGATGGATATGCAACATGACAGAATGTCCCAGTCTGTCATAATGCTTATTCATCACATTATGTTCTTTGCATTTTTATAACATTTTATTTGAATCTGACACACAAGAACACCAATAAAGCCCAATTAAAATATGATTGAAATGCATTACTTTTTAACATGCTTGAATGTATAATTTTTATGCTTATATTTTTATTGCTTGCTACAGAGAATGTCATTGATTTTTGAAGGCATGTTTTCATTAGGGCTTTAATTTAATCAGTATTCACATTATTCAGTTTCTCCACAATTAGACTTTTTGCTGGTACAGTATGAGCACGGCAATAAAGTGTTGGATGCTGACAATGTCTTGCATTCCAAAAAATCTATTGTTGCAAATCAACACAACATAGCATGATCTCATTGCATTCATTCTTTTAAACTTTCCTACAAGGATAAAACACCAAAGTGCAATGTTGAGACAATCAACATTTATGTCATCATTCGATGCAGAAAAATTACCGTCCAAACAAACAAGGGCTCTGTTCCGATGGCACATTTCAATTGTTGTGAATTTGTTACACTCGCAAGATCTCCTTCAAACTTGAGCAAAGGTTTGGTTTTCAATGAAGAAGTCATGCGACAAAAAAAAAAAGTCCTCCTCCATGCTTTCCACAAAGGCTCTGTCATTTTGCTCTCTGCATTTCTAACCTTCCCCCATCCCAAAACATGATTATACACTGTTCTTTTGGGGAGGGGAGGGATGGTGGGGGGTATGGGCACCCTGCCTTTCCCCAGTGGACCCCTCCCCGGGCCACTCTCTTCACAGGGGCCTTTGCCTGAGGACGGCTGCGGCGTGCCATGTGGGGAGACCATCGCTGCGCTGTCTGTCTGTAGGGGCTCCTGTGAGCCTGAGAGAGGGGAGTTTAAGGCTCTGGCAGGGGTGGGGGAGAGCAGGGTTTGATAGGGAGGGGTGCGAGAGAGGGTAGGGGGTGGGAGGAGTCTGGCAACTGCTATTTGTAGACCCTTGTGATGGATTACTGCCGTTTGTGTGCGTGTAAGAGAGGATAGAGATTTTTTGTTCCTGTGCTGTTCCGTATCCCCCTTTCTTCAGGCAGACGGCAGAGCGCTGCTGAGCAAAGCAGTGAGGCAGGAGAAGAAGCGGCAAAGCAACTCCTCCAAGAAGAGAGAAAGGAGAGTTTGTGCACAAAGTGAGAGCCCAGGAGCTGCTTTTTTTTCTCTCCTCGCATTCTGGAAACGGGAGAGCACTAGCCCAGGCGCTCGCGTCTCAAAGCGTGCGAGATCATGCCTGCAAGAGGAGGACACTCTGTAGGCAGACTGGTGGAGACGTGCATCCAGATATTGCTGCTGTGCAAGGCTGCCACGGCGTGCCCTGCGCTCTGCACTTGCAGCGGCACCACAGTGGACTGCCACGGGCTGGGGCTCAAAACCATGCCCAGGAACATACCCCGAAACACAGAGCGGCTGTGAGTAGACACATTACATCCATCTGCATTTGCGTGCATGTGTGTGGGTGTTGGTGGGGGGGTCTGCATCATTACCAAGAGGAACTGAATGAGAACAATAGCTCAATGAGGCACAGGTACGATCAGACGTGATCAGATGCGTCCGTGTGTTGACACACGCTGCGGGAGGAGGGAAACTTCCTATCACTCTCAGCTGTTGAGAACTTTCCCTTTTCCGTTCACTCTTTCGACTAGAGTCATTTTATAGTCACTTTCACACTTTCAAATGAGATATGTGACCATGCAGCACAAAATCAGTCATAAGGGTAAATTTTTTGAAAATCATCTGAAAAGCTAAATGAATAAGCTTCCCATTGATGTATGGTTTGTTAGGACAATATTTGAAAATCTGGAATCTGAGGGTGCAAAAAAATCTAAATACTGAGAAAATCACCTTTAAAGTTGTCTAAATGAAGCTCTTAGCAATGCATATTACTAATCAAAAATTAAGTTTTGATATATTTACGGTAGGAAATTTACAAAATATCTTCATGGAACATGATCTTTACTTAATATCCCAATGATTTTT
>NW_015641015.1:258106-283179 GCF_001515625.1 Sinocyclocheilus rhinocerous
TCAAAAGTATGTGAAATATTTCAAGTTCGCGGCATAGAATCTTTCAAATACGTCAGAGAGTTTTTTACTGTTATTGTGGCGACATTTCCACGCCCCAAAGCGTGACGCTGAAACGAAACGAACTGTGATTGGTTGTTTGACATGTCGGTCAAACGGCATCATGGGCGGGCCTTGGCCAATGAAAGCTGCCATGAATTCCAGACCTTCAGCCGTCAGTCTGAAGGTCTGGCTACGCGAGACTACATATTTGGGATGAAATATTTACTGAAGGAGCCTTTTTCCACTAAGGTTTAGTAAATGCTATTTTTGAAATAGTTCTGAGGAAATATCTGATGAATTACGCATGTCAGAGAAGCACCGGAACTGATTTGAAATTGTACGAATTTCAACGAAACAATAGTATATAGTATACAGTGAACTACATCATGAGTGTTTGGTCAGATTTCAGTGGCTCATTGTGTGGAAGTGATCGTTTTTGCTTTAGCTATGCTTATCAAGTCAAATACATTACAGACAGGCATGATTGTATAATACTCGACTGATCGACTGATACAGACAGAGTGTCTCAAGTACTTTTACAAGGCAGGAACATCCGTCAGTGTCCACATGGTCAAGGCTCTGCGTTCAGTCTGGAAAGGCTGATAGCTGGGGTGTTTCTATCAAATAGCACCTCTTGGATGTCTTTGATGGATTCTGTAATGACTATGTGTTCAGGAAGTGTGAAAATCACGCCTCAACCCCCCGCTTCTCCTCACCCCACAAGGTTTCCCCATTAACCTGCACTTCAGACCTAAAACACATGCTCACAGACCGTCACCAAATAACCAGACCAAACATTTTCTGGCTTTCTGCCTGGGAATGTGGCTTATGTAAATGTATGCATGTGCCAGACAACTAGTAGTAAAGGTGTGTTCACAAGGGTTACGCCATTAACACAGTGCGTGTAAAAGTAAACGCCCCCCTTGAGCTCTCTCTAGGTTTTTTGCTGTGCAGACATCACGTGGCTGGCGTATGAGTTTAATGTAGACAGATTTTTCATGCTCGGAGAGACGCATAAGTCTCTCTGCTCTTTAAATGAATAATCTCCATCATTTTTATATGTACCCTGCATTCATTTTCAAACGTCCATAGACTCGACCCTTCTTATTTTATCTATGCTAGTGCATCTATTTATACACACGTCGGAAGCTGCTGTGCCTGAGATCAAACGTCTGAGTGATCTGATTGAGAATTCTCTTTAAACTGCAGCGATCGCTCGGAGTATTGGGCCGCTCGCGTATGAACTCCAGCTCTGATGTGCTCAGGAATGCAGGCCAAATTTCCCTGAGCTTCCTACTGATTGCTTATTGATTGTCTTGAAAGTGGACGGCAGCTCAGATGGAGAAACACTGTAGGCTCTGCTGCTGGATCCCAGTGATAAATCTCATAACCAATATAAGATTAGCTCGTGAACGTAGAGCTTTTATCTTGTGAGAGGTCTTTGTGATGGCAGGCACATAGCAGCAGAGATATGATCATGTGCTCTGTCTAGTGGGGAAAAGCAGGCATGGACTGGTTCCTTATTATTACCCTATTATTTCATAATAAGCATGGTTCAGATCTATTAACATATTTACTGACATATCGCTTGAGACTTACTGTTATAAAAATGATAATTAAACTTTACTTGGATTACTACTTTTTTTAATATTAAGCCTAAACTGTGTTTTAATGTCACCACTGATGAGGATTTTGTAATCTTTTAATAATATTGGTCTTTAAATGCAAGATATTTAAAGTGTACCTGAAGTAAACTTGCAATAGTTCCACTTTAGCTCAATCAAGTGGGGAAAAGCAGGCATTTGTCTGGTTCCTTATTATTACCCTATTATTTCATAATAAGCATGGTTCAGATCTATTAACATATTTACTGACATATCGCTTGAGACTTACTGTTATAAAAATGATAATTAAACTTTACTTGGATTACTACTTTTTTTAATATTAAGCCTAAACTGTGTTTTAATGTCACCACTGATGAGGATTTTGTAATCTTTTAATAATATTGGTCTTTAAATGCAAGATATTTAAAGTGTACCTGAAGTAAACTTGCAATAGTTCCACTTTAGCTCAATCAACTATACTTCAGTATATCTTTAGTTGGACTAAAGCACAATTAAAGTGCATTAAGCACAAAATTAGTTATTTTAGCAGACTTTAAGTATAGCAGTTTAGTATACTAAAAGTACAATAGCAGGGTATTTTTATTAAGCACATAAATATGTAAATGGATTTGTAGTATACTTAGCATGAAATAAATGTTTTTCAAATGCATTTTAGAATATTAATTTTTTTGTCCTAAACTGAGTCTCCAAATGTAGCAGAGGAAATTCAGCAGAAGCCTAGCTTGTGATTCGGTGCAGGTGAAATTTCCCTGATTTAAATGGAGGGATCAAGGAGCCATTTATACACCTCCGTTGATTAACCTCTTGGCCTTTCGTTTGCAACTCCGTGAGGAAGTTTCAGGGTGGCCCTTGTGAAAACCTATACCTGAGCACGTACCTTGCAAACCATTCAGAAGAATTAGGCTGCTTGATGGATCAGACTCGTTAAAGCTCCATAACTGGCCTGCGTTAGAGCATCAAAGGGTTTCTGTGAAATGTGCTTTTTCTCTCTTTTAATTCATTAGCTGGATAATGAGCGGTTGCTTTTTTTCCCTAACTCAGCTGTGTTATGGCAGAAATGGTTGTGGCGCTTTGCCAGGAGTAGAGTCTGCTCTTTAAACTCAAATCACAGTCAGGTTTTTAGTGGTCTGAATGAGCTGTAATGAGCGCTTTATATTTTACTCACAGGGACTGTGTTCATTAGAACATAATCGACTGAGCTTGATGACTTGCATGCATTCCTTTAAGGTTTACATTATAGAGAACCAGTAGTTACATTTTTTTAGAGACAATTCAAAAGAATCAACCTGATTCACAACAGAAATTTGGCACAAAAAAGAAAAAAGCGTGCACACAGTTTTGGGTATTGTAAATTAAAATGGTTAGTTTCAGTTTTCAAATCGGTTTTCTTTCTTTCTTTCTTTCTTTCTTTAATGTTCAGCACTTTGGTCTTCATTGTAGTTTTAAAGGGCTTTATAAATAAATGAAACGTAAGACCTTTAGCATGGCTGTGAAATGTAAATCTCTGCAGTACGGGAGACTGACAAAGTTATCAAAGTCACAGACGATTTCACAGGCATACTTTAAAGGGGTCATATGATGCGATTTCAAGTTTTCCTTTCTCTTTGGAGTGTTACAAGCTGATTGTGCATAGATAAGATCCCTGAAGTTGCAAAGACTAAAGTCTCAAACCCAAAGAGATATTCTTTATCAAAGTTAAGACTCTGCCACGCCCCCCTAAAACGGCTCATTCTAACACGCCCCCACATATCTACCCCACTATGTGGAAATATTTGCATAATCCCGCCGCAAATGTGCACGCAAAGAAAGAAGGCATGGTGTCAGTAACCGCAGTTAGTGTTGAAGCAGCCATGTCAGAGAGACGCTGTGTGTTTCTAGGGTTACACCAAATACACAAAATAATGATCTTTAAAAAAGCATCATATGACCCCTTTAAACAAGAAACTAAAGTAATAACTATGTAATGCTAGTCATTTAAGCTGCTCTTCTTTAGATAACAAACCCTTCTCGGGTAGAAAAACTCCTCGATCATACGCAGTGACCTGTGAGAAGGGTTTGTTTATGGTAAGCACATAATAGTTTCACATTTTTTTACACATTTAGTTACACATTCGTATAGTGCATGACTTTAGAGTTTATTGATTGCTAAAACCTACTGGTGCATTTGAACTTTTCCCACTTTCATCGCAGTTGATGTGCACTGTAAAAAAAAAAGAGATCTTTCTAAGCTGAAAATAAAACTAAGATCATCGGAGTATGTTTTTCAAGAAAAAAAAAATTCAGTCTTTCTCATTCGAAAGTTCACGTTTAATTTGCAATAATACAAGTGTTACTTGCAGTTTCTTTGTAACTATTTGTGACATTTACTAACAATTTCTGAGTATAAAGTAAATCATCCTGCTGATCTGGATAAAGATCGATGCTGATGCTTCTGATCTGCTTCCAGTGCTTTAACAGAGTCTCCTGAAGGGATGTAAGACCTTCGTCAGGCCTAATTAGCATCACAAGACTTGCCTTGGCTTATCTAATCAGGCCTTTTAGACCTGCTATTAAGATGTGCTTAGGATGATCCAATTACAAGTATAATTAAAGTTCAATGAAAGTGTCAATAAGACATTTTGTTTCTGAAAAGAGATTTTACATTGCGACCAAAACAAGTGAGCTGAATCTTGCTCGTTAGACCCTACAAGTGAACTCAACTTAACCTTGCATAGGTTTTTGTGAATGAGCTAAATGTCACACAGCAGAAGAAATATGAGCCATTGTCATTGCGAAAAAGATACTTTAGCATACTTTTAAAAAGAGTATTTATTATGGAAATAATCATTTTAAAAGTGAAATTAATGAACACTCAACTTTTTTGGACAATTTTTGAACACTTAACTAATTAAATGATACATTATTAGAGTTTCAATTTATATATAATGCAAAACAGTGCTTTATGACCCACTTAAGTGGGGATTTAGTACATCTTTATATGTAATTTCAGAATTATTTTGGGTCACGGTTAATATATACTATGGTTAAAGCATTTAAATAAAAATATATTTTAATGCAATTTCTATCGAAACTTGCATGACTTGTATGAAAATATGTTTTCATTACAGCTTTGTAACGAGTTTGTGATTTAAATATATATTAAATTAATTATATGTAATATCAAATAGCATACTACAGTTAAAATCATAGCTACTGTACGTGTGATTTAGCATGTTAGTCAACACATCAAAATAAGTGTACTTTAATACGAGACAAAAGATTATTAAATGTGATTTCAAATTATTTCAGTGTAAAATGTTTAGTTTGAAATTATTACAAAGTGCACACGTTGTACAAGTTAACCAGCAAATGTTCAAGGTATTAAATTATTATTATATCCATTACATACCTGTAGATTTACAGGTGCATCTCAATAAATTGCACCTGTATACTGATTAAAGCTAGACACACTGCAAAAAATGGCTTATCTTACTTAGTATTTTTGTCTATCTTAAAATTCTTAAATCAAGATACTTTTACTAGATAAGCCAAATGACTTAAGATATTTAGTCTTGTTTCCAGGGGGGGAAAAAACTAAATTAAGTGCATTTTGCTTAAAACAAGTAAAATTATCTGCCAGAGTATTTTACTTACCCCACTGGCAGATAATTTTACCTGTCATTTGGCTTATCTAGTAAAAGTATCTTGATTTAAGAATTTTTAGATATTTTGACTAGAAACAAGACAAAAATACTAAGTAAGATAAGCCATTTTTTGCAATGCAGCAAGATAGCTCTTGCTCTCTCCTGACAAGAATTGTAAAATAAAGTAAAAAAGCTCATTCGTACTCAAATGTTTCTGATTTGTGATCCCCTCTTATGATGAAATTTTCAATTCATGCAATCCGTTTACTTTTATTTGGTCCTGCTACTAGCTGTTTTGTTGGTTATTTTCTTGCATCCATGGCTTTGTATCCAAACAAGCAAAATCCACTACAACAGTCTTCTTATCAGTTTCTTATTAGATACGTATTGTAACGTATGGATTGTTAGGATGTGATTTGGCCACTACTCTACTTTGGAGGAGACTTGAAGGATTGAGACTGAAAACCCTGAGCTCCAGGATGAATCTTCTGATCTTCTGAAGTCTTGACTGTCACAGGTGCTGCTTATTTCAAGTAGACGAAGTAAGTTTAGGCAAGTTGATTGGTTCATTGGAGTCTGATATATGGGACCGTTCAGCTGGTTTCTTCTTGTGGAGTCATCTCTTCAGTACACTTGCCACCAGCTCTTAAAGAAAGAGAAACCAGAAAGGCTGAACTCCAAAACAAAATAATATGCAGAACATCTACATATCAGGAGATCCGATGAATAGCAGCCCATTATTTATTTGGCTGTGCACCTGTGCATACATCTGCAATCTCTCCGTCTCTGTTTCTCTGTGCTCCCAGGAGTGGTCATTAGAACCAATAGAAAGTGCATGACTTTGTATCCAGTATTCATGGGAGATTTGTGCGAGTGTGTGTTTCTCTCAGTGATTGGGGAAGAGGTTTACAACAAAAAAAGAAACACATGTTCCCGATAATGAGCAGACATTTGCAAAGAACCCACACGGTATTTTTCAGCGGCAAACTGTATATGTAATAACATTCTGAACTGTTATGCGTTATTCAGTCAATTGCAACTCATTGCACATTATTTGATCAATTGTCTTAAGAGTTGAAATCATATTTATTCACCCTCGGGCTGTTTTTGTCTTCTTAGGGGTTCTTGACTATGTATTAATGTCCAGTGATTCTTGTACTGCTAGAGTGTATGTATATACTTGACACTTGTTGAGCATAAGTCATTACAGCAATGTTATATGCATACCTGTAGTGACAATAGATTTACAAATAACACATGTTTCATTTTATAGGGAACTGAATGGAAACAATCTCACACGCATCAACAGAAATGACTTTTCTGGACTCAAGTATCTTCGGGTTTTGTAAGTTGCTCTACATTTGATATGTCATATTTCACTTTCTTTCTTTCTTTCTTTCTTTCTTTCTTGTTAAAGCATGTGTGGGATTTTGATGGATTGACACTGTTGTGAAGGTATAAGCTCTGTTTGACATCCTCAGAATCTCAAGGGCAGACAAATATCCTGGCACTGCATTAAAGCCAGTTTGTCCTAAATGTCTTTCCGAGGGAACTCTCTTCACAGTGCTTGTGTAGGCAGAGCGGTGCAATGAAAACACAAGCATGGGCCCTATATTATTTCACTAAATCACATCGAAAATGCACCATGAAACTATTTATCTTCATTATATTTTGCAATGTAGGCTTTTGTAAAGCAAACACTGGCGTGAACCACTCACCCGTTGTTTGAAAAAAAGACATCTGTCAAAGACCCACAAACGGCATTTTATCAAGACGATTTAAGCAGTTCGTAGCTACACTTTAAGGCTTTGGTTCTTTTGGATGTAAATGTGCTCAAATGTGCTAAAGCCGCATGAAGCTCACAGAACTCCTATTCTGTAGTTTTATATGTGCAGTGGCTTCTGCCTTGGTGCACAAGCACCAGCTCTTTTCCTGCTCCACGCCTCAAATCTCAGTCGTTTCCTGTGATTTGTCCTTTCTCTAAACAGGCAGCTGATGGAGAACCAGATTGGGACAGTGGAGCGCGGCGCGTTTGATGACATGAGAGAGCTGGAGAGACTGTGAGTGTTCACTGAAAACGGCTCAAACACACACTTACTCAGCTGTGGTCCTTACAGGCCTCCGGGTCATATGATCTGACTGCATGGTATAAATGTCATTTCAAAATATTTTAGGCAAATATGTCTTATATGTAAATGATATGTTATATATTTATAATTCATAAAGGCGAAATTGAATAGTGTGCATTCCTGTACTCATGTCGTGTTTTACATTTCTGTTGTAAATCAGCTATAACCTTCATCTTACCTCACACTTTTTCACCGTTAAGCATCGCATTGAGAATTCAGTAAAGCCTGCCTTCTTTGATTTGATAGATTGTCTCAATCATTTTGACACTGATAATTGCTGATAGACAGCAGAAGTGGACTTTATTCAAGAGTAAACACTTCTTCCATTACAAAAATGGGTCCCACTTTATATTACTATTAACTACTATGTACTGTACATTATATAACGGAGAGTTCTGGTGCTTGATTCTGATTGGCTGAGCCGCGTTCGAAGCTGTTGTAAATTACTCTACAAACATACACCTTTGCTTACTTCTGTGTGTTGCTCGGCAACCACTTTGTTGCAACCACAACTGTTTCTGAGGAACTACATTGTTTGGTGGAAGAATACTGTTTTTATTAATATCATTACACTTTATTTGCTCTGTTTTATTCTGTGAAACCTTACTACGTATATGGAATAACCGTTTTATAAAAGCAATAAGCCCCGTGAAGCCGTGGTTTACAGTGAATTTATAACAGCTAAGGGGGTTTTAGGCACTCCGCGAACAACGCCCCTTAGCTGTTATAAATTCACTGTAAACCACGGCTTCACGGGGCTTATTGCTTTATTTAAACGTGGATTTCTGGGCGCAGAAAGAGCATACACACATACTCTACTGATATTGTAACAATATAAAATCAGCAAACTTATTATTTAATAATGATTGTCCTTCCTATTTTAAAGAAGCCAGTACATTCCAGAACTTCCAAAAAAACATAAAGAAATATGAACATATCAAAGTGGCTGAACTAATCTTATTGATTTTAATAGTTTCCAGCATTCTTCGAGATATTTTAGGAGGTTTGCTGTTATTATCTAAAGCATCTTCTTATTACAGGTTTAGTTTCCCTGAAGTACGTTAAGCCTCCAAAGGCGCCTCCTTACGAGGCCTGAATCAGCAATTTTGTGTCCTAATCATGGGTTTGCTAACCACATGTAGATCTAGCACTGTTGTCTTGTGTTTGCTCAGTCTGTCAATGCGTTTGTTTCTTCTTTTCTCAAAGACGTCTGAACAGAAACCAGCTTCACCAGCTCCCAGAGCTCCTGTTTCAGAAGAACGCGGCCCTGTCCAGACTGTAAGTCCCTGCTCTCTGCGGTTTTCTGGATTGATTTTTAAGTGATTCGTATGATGAACTGACGATTCACATTGCATGATGCATTTGTAAAATAATGCAATTAGTCTACTGAGTTCACATTGAAGCAGTTTTCTTGACACTCATTTTTGACGCTCTCGACAGCTGTTTGTATCTTGTCATTTTGATGGAAATAGTTTGAACCATTGTCACTGAATGCATGATAAATCTGCTGATTGATACCTGCTTTTCACCTAAATGTATTCTGAGTGATTTTGGTGGACGGATGGATGGTTTTTCTGTCCCGCTTTGGTTCAGGAGCTCACAGTTGTGCTTGTTAAGGTTTTTAAAGTGAAAAAGGTCCTCAGTGTTCATGTGTTGGGCCTAAAGATGGATGTAATTCTTTGTGTTGTTTTATAGTTATGAATGAATACTGTATATAAAATAATCAAATTAAATAACACTCAAAGATTTACTTTCTGAATTGCTAACAACTGTCAGGAAAGTCCATTCTGTTCATGCTTGCTATTAAAAAAAACTGAGACAGAACACGTCCTTTGTGAACAACCCTTTATTATCTGTAGTTGTGTTGGAATAGCATTTGTTCTGCTCTCTTCTTTTTATTTTGTCTATGAGGCCGCAGTGGATGAGCGATAGAGGCCATGATGTTAAACTAGATGTTTAACATTAAATTGTTCATGTGGCAGGCAGTTTGACGACACGATGTGTTGGAAACAGATAATGAAACATTTCTGCAGCTTGCTTTTTGAGTCCTGAAGCTATAGTACATCACATTTTGATTCCTCATGACCGTTTAAAGTAAGTAGTTTGTGTGTCATGTACCAAGTGTTGAGGTCGGTGTTTGACTTTTTTCTGTTGTTTTTGTCTCATGAGTGTTCGTGTGATGGGTGTTCACATGACATTGTCATTCATTTAGGCAATAAGTATTTTGTTTTTAATGTGCATAGGATGGCCAGTCTGTCCGGTTTTAGTTCGGGCAGTCCATTTCTGAAATACCAGGCAATTGCAACTGCAGTGTAAATGCATTCATGGCATCTCTGAGCTGCATTAAACAGTCTGTGTAGATGCATCTAAATGCCACTTTAGATGCAGCTTCTGTGCCACTTCTGCAGTGCAAAGATGGATTTTGTTTATACTGATTAATTTGATTGGTAACAGCTGCCCTACAGTGTCTTATTATTCAAATTGCATTTGTTAAGTAAATGTAAGAATTTGCCCTTCACTGAATTCTGCAGTGGCCCCTTTTTTGGTGTTCACTTCTTATAGAAAACATGAGATCAAGCATGTAAGACTGAACATTTAAAGGGAACCATTTGCATAGCACACATCTTAAGATATCTTGTTTGATTTAATCTAAATGGGCAGATGTTAAGCCATGATAACTTTATTGAATGAAATTAAGTAGATGAACCTTCTAAGTTCTAGGAAGTTGTCATATTTTATTGTGATATGAGCTGTGTCTACATTGCAGTTCATTGATCCATTTAGATCTGCGATATAGCTTGTCTAGTTATCAGAAACAGTTTCTCCAGTGAAAGATCTTGATTTTCAGACAGGAGTTCAGCAAAGAGACACTGTGCCGTCTGCAGTCTGATCGTTACTCTTTGTTCCTGTTCCCTGCCTTTCAAGGTGGATCTTTATGTTGTTGCGGTTTTTTAATGATTTACGCGGCTAGTGAGAGCAGCAAAGACTCCACAAACCCATTTGAGGGAAGCCAGAGAGACATATTTAAAAAACACGCTGAAATATTCAGAGCGAGTGGGATGTGGAAAGAGAGATGAAAAGAGGACAAACACAGACAGAATTCTCCATGTATGTACAAGAGATTCTATATTTCGCTGTCATGCAATATTCATGGGCAGGAGAGGCTCTGTGAAATATTCACACTGAAGAGCATCAGCAGGAGTGACGTCTCTGTGTTTGAGAGCAGGAGAAACAGCCTCCCTCGGGGCTGACACGCTGCACAAGCGCCTCTCGCTCATAATAACCTGCCCCGTTAAACACAAACTAACAGAAATGATGGATTGATATGACATGCATAAGTCATTACAACGTTTTCTTGTAAAAAAAACTGTAAGCCATCGGGAAATGTTGTCAGGGCAGACATATTTATTCAGTGAGACGATAAATAAATATTGTGTGATAAATACTGTGGCCACTGATTAAGAATTAAGATTTAATTAAAACAAGGGATAGGCCAATAATGAAGAATTAAGATTTAACTTAATAATAAACGAGGGAATGCGTAGAGTAACAGTGGCCACAATTTAAATAAAAAATGGAATTAATTAATAGAACAAGAGAACAGATTCTTAATTCATGGGAAAGAATTCTTAAATTGTGCCACGTAAATACAGAGTTCTGGCATGAAACTCTAGATGGCGCAGTCTGATAGGTCTAACTCAATCTGACCTAATGACATCATTATCACATGGCACAGCTGATTGGTTCTCTCCTGTATATCTGTAAGCGATCGGGAAATGTTGTCAGGGCAGACATCTTTATTCAGCGAGACGACACGGGAAAAAAGAAAACTGCTCCGTTTCCTGCTGTTCTTCTCCATCAGCCCAAGAACTGGATTGTTTTGAATCAATATTATATAATGTTTTGATGTCTGAATTAAAATCAAATTTTTATTTTAAAATAATATAAATATGTACATATTAATTAAAGCTTTGGAGCATATAAAGCATTTAAAATGGCTAACTTTACATGTTTTTATATGCTCTTTGTGAACTAAATTATTAAATAAATTCAGTTGATTTACTTTCTTATTCAGATACTTTCTTTCAGCTGCCTTCTCAAACTTACAGACCCCTTACATGACAGCTGGGGGAATATATATATATATATAGAAACCCTCCACCTTCCCCAGCTCCACCTGTATAGATCTGCTACGAGGTGATTCATGTATGCTATATGGGGGTTATTTCATATATGGTATATTTGCAGCAGCAATATTTCTTACATGCTCACAGCAGCATGTTGTGGATGTATTGGCAGTAGCAAGCCTCGGTACTTGCTCTGCTGCAGCAGCAGCAGCGTAGCAGATCTATTCCACCAAGACCAAATACATTAACATTGTCATGTACATTACTATGCCAATCCCTCCGAGAGTTGTCACGACAGAAATATATTTTTGTCTGCATGTCTTTGACGGCAGCAGCAGCAGCGTTTTTAATGCCTTGCAAATGTATAACTAAATTCATAATATTTTCGTAACAATCTCTTAATCTTCAGCAGAGAAGTGAATTGCACCGTCTCTTCTCGTGAGAAGTGAATCAAACGAACGCTCTTCATGTTTCATGTGATTGGCTCTTGGCCGCAGAAGCCACACTTTCAAGTGCACACACTAATCATCAACTCTGAGTTGACAGAACATTTATAGCGAGCATCGTGAGCCGCTAAACTGCTTGCTTTTGTCAACTCTAAATCCAGCTGCAAACATAATTTTCGCATTAAGTTACTCTGCATGCACAATATGTCCATATTTAAAAAAAAAAATATATTTTAGAAATGTTTTTCTTAGTTATGCGAATGATAAGGGAACATTCTATTTTATTATTTTGGAAACAGTATGCAAACGTTACTTTTGAATACTTTAAATGTAATGAACATTCTAAAACTAGTAACATTTAAAAAAAATGCTAGACGAATGTTCAGCTAGAGGGTTTCAGGAAAAAAACAAAATATTCAATGAATGTGTTTGTGTAACGTTTTGAGAACATTATTAAAGACCAGAGAACTTTGAGCAAATATTCTATTAATGTTACTAGAAGAGCGTTTGTTCATAGGTTTGAGTGAACCTTGTCAGAACGTTAGCCTTTAGCGGGTCGCCTACTCTGAAACTCAGACTTTGTTCAACTTGCTTCATGCAACACTGAACTGAAAGTCACCTTGTCCAGAGTAGAATTCAGACCACACGGAACCACGTAAAATGACACCGTAACATGCAACAACACCAAAAATTAGCCCTTTTTTGGTCTGTTTGTGGATGTCGTTTTGAAGTCAAAGACAGGGTTGTTAAGGTCTTTCATGATTGATCACTATCTCTGGTGTGATGGAGCTGTGTGATTCTGCGAAGGCCTTCATATTCTGCTGATTGCTGTGTTTGTGAGGAGGCTGGCAGTGAGTGCAGGTGAACACTGCAGAGACGCACCGCTTTCCCCGGCTGCTGGAATGACTGTGCCCTTGTTCTTGGCCCAGTTAGACAGGAAAGCGGTGGCTTTGACTCAATGCACCGGTTTGCCTTTAAGCTGAGCACACATGGCAGTAATTGAAGAACGGATGCTATTGTTCCAAATCCGTTTCATCCAAATATTGTGATATTCTGTGATGCAAGATCCCGTCTCTGTACTGTATGAGACCGAGTGTTCGCAGAGGTTAAAGGATGTGTTATTCAAACTGCGCTATACAAGCCCGTTCATATAGAGCTGGAATGAATCCAGGGGAAAGTTTCCACGGCCACTCGCTTTCAGAAACCTCTAAAGGTAGATAGTTGAAAGACGCTTTTGCGTCGGCCTTCTTGGCTGAGACTCGATGGGAGAAATCTGTTTAGTGCCTCGGATGAAACTGTGGCAGGCGTCCAATTATTAAAATCAATCCTTCCGCGTAGCACAGCACACGTCTCTGTTTTACACACTAGCATGTGGTGTGGGAATGGGCATAGAAGGGTTTGATTGCAACTCTATCAACAAATCTGAAATCATGGCTTTATTGTACTAAAAATAGATTTTGGGAGAATTACTTGGTCACCATGATCATCTTCATGCAAAAGCAGCAATATTTGACATGCGTTCACTTCATCAGGAACACAGAACACGATTGCCATATTTGCAGTTTTCTTATGTAGATTGACAATGAGAAGTAAGGATTGTCCGTCTTGACAGCTCTTTTTTGGCCGCCTGCTCTCGTCTACATTCACGGCGAGTCGTTTGGCATCTCAAATGAGCCAAGAGTGATCACCAAACATATAAGCAAACACAGATCCGCTCTGTTTGTCACTGAGGGGGGAATGAGCAAGGACAGCATGTCTTCTGGAGCGGCTTTGGACACATCAATCATATTGCTGCTGGGACTCTGTGGAAGCTTTATTCCCATTTGAAATTAGAGGGTGGACTGGATGTTTTATGAAGGACAGTCTCTACAGTAAATGCTCTCACTGCAGTGCCTAAAAGTGTCCTTCTTTGTCTTTCTCCAACCAACCCCTAACACACACTCACACAATGACCAGTATTTGGTTTGTCAGGTTAATTGAATATTTGCTGTGGATGACTTTGTTGATGAACTTGAGCCAAATTATGGATTTCATGGACATTTACATCTATTGTGCCTTCATGCATTGAACTACTTTGTGTTACAGAGCTTTTCTGTAAATATGTTTTGTCATTTATGAATGAGTTTTCACAATTGATCATGGTTTCCCTGCATTAGATCTTCTATTGACTATTCTAGCAGCTCCTATAGAACTTAAATGTAATCCTAATTGTAATTGTAATTGTAATCCTAAAACTGATTTCACTTTAGTAGATGATCTTGAAAAACATCTGGCCAGTCAGTTAAGGAGCTGTGTTTAAAGTGTTGATGATCTAGCACATGACCAGACTGTCATGTCATGCCACGTGAAAGTAATGAAATCTGTGATCAATCACGTGAGGTTTCTATACATCATTAATCAGTCACAATTGAATTAGCTGAAATTTGCTTTAAAATATTTAGTCTCATATCAAAATGTAGTGGGTTGAGTTTTGGTGAATTTGTTTTTATAAACCAATTTGTAATCAAGATTATGTAATAAAGTATTACAGTATGTACTAAATATTTAACTGATACCAAACATGTAATTTATCTCATTTATACCAATAAATTAAGGTGTTTATTTATTGTGTTTAGGGTTTTTCTTCCCAGATTATTCTAAAATAGTTCATATGGTAATAATGCCCAAACTAAAATGTAAATTGAATGAAAAAATAACAAAAAATCCTGTGCTTTTGTCCCTGCCAGGATCCATCTGGATCATAATAGCTGACGTGTAAAGCTGGCTCTTAGCCAGCTACTGTAACTTCACTGCTTTCACTTTACAATAAGCTTCCAGGTTTGTTGACATTAGTTGATGAATCAGGTATCGGCTAACAATAAAACAATACTTTTACAGCATTTATTAATGCTTTCCAAAACAGCTACCAGAACAGTTCTAGCATCCAATAACCAGTTTCTTATTCCCAGCTGTAGTTCACAAAAGTACACATCTGTACCTTTATTAATTTCTCACCTGTTTAGTAGATTCAGGTTAAAATAAACCAGAATTGTACATTTTCAATTGGCTTGTGTGCACAGCCAGTTTTAGACTGATTTCATGGAACAAAGGATAAGAAGTGGAAAAACATTGGAGGAGAACGTCATGCTTTCAGTTTCAGAGTAAAATATTTCTAGTTCAGTTCTGTTTAAAACTATATTGGCCATGATGCAATAAAACAAACACATGTTTTATAAGTAAGATAAACATAACAGTATAAAATATAAAATGCACATTCCAGACTTTTCATGCTTGCAATTAAAAAATATCATTTTTGCTTTTATTACTTACTTTATTGGAAGGCAGTTCATACATCTATTATTATTTAAAAGTAAAGCATAGATTTGGATCGCTGTCATAAGTACAGTTTTCATTAAGGATCATTATTCTTGCAATATTATTGTTTCCATGCATCTTCCCAGTTTTAGTCGTAGCATGCTTTACATTAGATTCTTACAAACTATTCATAAATTGTTACTTGCACAAACGTAGTTTAATTATTAGTGTAAAATCTTAAACAAATAATAATAATAATAAAACAATAACTATATGACTTTTCTGAATGAAATCAGCTAAGCTGTTCATGAAAGATACAGCAAACAAATCATGGGTAGTGATCTCTATATTTATAACTTTTTACAATTTTTGGTTAAAATTGTATATTTATGTAAAAGGAGAAGTTTTAGGTCTTTTAACTGTTTAACATTTCTTTTAAGCCTTTTGCTTTCATTAAGTCAGTTTTCCAAACATATTTCATGTCAACTACTCTTGTATGGAGTTTTACATGCTTTCACGTTTCTAGAAAAATGTGAAATAAGACAATTAATTGCCAAGCAAGTGTTCTGTTAGAAGAGTAAAAAGAAATGACAAATTTCACAAGAAGGATATGAAATAGCCTAAATGTTAGCAGTAGACTATGTGTACAGATGCAGTTGGAGAAATGAGGATGTGTCGAGGAGAATCCAGGGGCTTTCAGAGGTGAGATATGGAAGAGCCCGTGTTTCTAAGTCAGTGCTATGCCACCTCTTGTCTAAGCAAAAGAGACTGGTCTTTACTCGCGCCATGGGCTTTCCCAGGCTTCCATTGTTCTCGGTCTCCAAGCGATAGGCCTCGCAATGTCACCAAGGAGATCGGGGACCTGCATGTTTGATTTTGGGTCAGGCGTGATAAAGAATGGCACAATGGGGCCTGGCATGTCCTGAAACTCCTCTGCCATTTATTAGACCATTCTTCCCCCTCTCGCATCCTTCACGGCCCTTATTATGAACACTTGCAAAGAGAGACTCGCAGCGCTGGCACAAGATTGGTTAGACCACCACAATCATACAAAAACATGTGGAGTGGATGGACCAACACATGTGATTGAAGAAGTCCAGAAGAAGTCCCTTTAAGCAAGACTGTGGATCTTGATTGTGGACGTTATAAGCACAGCTCAGACCTTTCACAGCCGGTTTCCTCCAAAATTGTACACTGTAAAAAAAAAAAATCCGTAAAATTTACAGTAAAAACCGGCAGCTGTGGTTGCCTGAATTTTTCCGTAAAAAATACGGTAGCAACATTTTAGGTTTTACGGTATTAACTTAAGAACATATATAGAAGGTGCACAGTGTCACTCACACAAACACTAAACACCATCATGGTAACACACATGAAACTGCAATAATGCAATAAACATTCATTTAACAACATTAGGTGTAACACACAACCCTAATATACAAAACTGATAAGAAAAAACTAAGAAACAGTTATTTAAAAAAAAAAAATCTAATTTGAAATGTAACGCAGGGAATTCTGGGAATGTCAATTTACGGTTATTCACTGTAAATTATACGGTATACTACCGTAAAATTACCCAATACAATTTTTCACCATATATAGTAGGGGAATTTACCATTATCCATTTAACAGGTTTTTACGGTAGCATTTTTACAGTCTTTTACCGTTTAATTCACGGTCATTTTTTACTGGAGCTGTTATAAGTGCAAAATGCTTAGACCTCAGCCCAAACAATTTATAAAAATCACAAAGTTTCTCTAGTATCAATATATCAATATCACACCACTACAGCAGATTCTCTCTTATGTATGCGTTCATTAAGTTTCCAACCAAAGGAGCACAACTGTAGATGCCTTAATAAACATGATTTGGCCTTAGTTCATGCACTTAATGAGCAGATTTAAGAAACTCCATTGTAAAAAAGAAAGAAAAAAAAAAAAGGTGCAATATTAGGTGACTAAATCATAGTTAACGTCATTGTTACTGTCATATAAATTCAAAGCTGTCACAGGGCACTGCGGAGCAGGTGTTTTTTTAATTAGCTGTTTTTTCATTCACATTTTTATTTTCTGAAATAATACACAAATGCATTTCAGTGATCAAAATGCATCGATAATGCTTAAGACGTGTCCATTTGTCTCTCATAAACAGTGTGAGAGATGCGTTTAGGTTGCATATAATGGCCTTGCACTCCATTGTGCTCCAAGGCTCTTGGTAATTTACAAACACTTTTCATGCTACTTAGATTACAGTGCTTTTGGGAAACGTTCCACAGCAATTATGTGCTACTTACATTTGTGTAACATTCAGCTTAGTGTTTTGGTAAATCCATCATATTCACAAATATGACGTTTGGATAATACTGTATTTTATTTAGGACGGCCAGAGATAAGTTTTCCGGTTCATGCATTAGCTGAACATGTGCTGGCACAGTGGAGGCAGCTTTATAATTAGTTTTGTAATGGGAGTGATCATTGTGTTAGGAAATATAGTTTCTAACATTTAGAGATGCTATATTTACAATTCAACTCTAAACCTGAACCCAATACTAACCCTAATCAAATCTTTAGCCAAACAACTAAACTTATACAGGAGGCTTGCTAGAGGAACATTTTTTAAACGGCTCCATTATTACTTTCTAACAAAACTGTAAAAAAAAAAAAAAAAGTTTAATAATAAAATGCCTTAACTTGACAAAAAATGACAAAAGAGAGTCTTGTGTTTTATTCACAAGAGGTTCATGTGAGATGTGGCTTAGAAAAATTATTATGTTTTGTTCATGTCAAAACATGATCATAGTCTTTTAACTGTAATTTCTATTTTTAAATCTGATGTGTGAACAGTGTGACATCTGTGTGGAATATGTTGGTCTCTTAATGGCTGCTCCCTTCGTTTTGGATTTGTTACAAAAATGTGTGATCCAGAGAAACATCCTGCCATCAAAGTATTACAGTGGAGAGGTTTTAAATTCTCTACTCTGTTATGTACAGAAAATATGCTATTTGAGTTACTCCCTCCATGAAATCAAGCTCTTCTACAGATGTTACTTATGTGCACAAACCAGGTCAGAATAAATTACTTTTATGGACATACTGTACAGACGGTTACAGTCAGTATCATTTTCTGTGAGTCTTTAGACTTGCTAACTAGCCTAAAGCCAGATATGTTTAATTTTGTGTAATATGTGTCGTAGTGCAGTATAATACCATAATGTTTCTGAGAGTAAAAACAGTTGCAGCCCTAGAACAAAACCTTGGGGGATACCATGCAGTATGTGACCCTTGTTTGCCTTGTTAAATTTTTATTATTATTTTTTGCTAATGAGACTTAAATGTGTGTTAATAAATGTCAGTGTAGATGCCATGTGTTAATATCTGCGTCAACCATGTTTCATTCAGGCAAATAATTTTTAAACTATGATCTGATTAAACTGCAGCTAAATTTGGTCATGTGCTGTTTAGGAGCGGGGCTTTCTGAGATATGCCATGGAGGAAAAAAATAAACTGATATGACTAACCTGTCTAAATTAAGCAAATTCAGTAATTATTTCATCCTCAAAACACTCACTATATCTAACTGGTACCTTATAAGCATGGTTTTTGTACTGTCTCACATAGTGAACTTGATGTGCATTCACCTTCTTCCACTAGCGTTCACATCCTGGTTAAGTCCACAGAATCTAGTAAGTTTAGATTTCAGATCAATGCCCACAAGTGCCCCCTATGTGCCCTCAGTGCACACCAAATGCTTTCAGAAGCCAGTTAATTAGATTAGAGTTTACTAGATTGAGAAAATGCTTTCCAGTTAATGCATGATATGCATCAGATGATTAGTAAAAACCAACGGGAAGCTCAACCGTTTTGTTTGACGCATGAAAAAAAACCTTGTTGGTATATACAGTATGTCTGCACTTCTGTTTACCATATTTGATCTTCTGAAGACTTTGAAATCTCTTTTTGAAGCTTGAAAATGTTGATTGCCTAGGAATTCAAATTATGGACAAAAACGATTAGAGAATATTAAATATCTTCGTTTGTGATCTGAAGATGAATGAAAGTCTCATGGGTTTGGAATTATATGAAGGTGAATAAATGATGAAGCAATTTCATTTCTGGCTGAACCGTTCCTATAAGTATGTTCTGGCCAACTACAGACTGCAGAGGAAGACAAAACACATCATTGATCTGCAAACGTAAGTGACTTTCAGAGAAGTGGAGTCACAGTGGCAATGTGGTTTTTGGCGTTTCTGTCGCTCATCTACACTGAGAGGCGGTTGAAGCTTCTGTTAATAAATAAACTGCATTTGGAAATGAGAGCAGCTCTCTGTAGATTTGCTTTGAGAATGGCTAATCTAGGGCTGCATCAGTGGATGCTGGAGAAATCATAGAATTTGAGGTGATTTTACACTAGAATTATTGATCTCTTTTTTTTTCCGTCCCACTGTTGATGTTCTTTATGTTTTCCTCTGTGCACAGCACTCGCCTCATAAATGCAAATAAGTAGGCAACCAAGTAGAGAAATTATTGGCATCTCAATTATTAAAAAAGTCTCTGTATGAGTCATTGCATATTTAGGAGTGTGTTCAGTAATGACCATTTCACTGCAGTATCCCCTGTGTGAACACATAAGCGATTCTGCCCTACTTCTGAAGTGTTAAAGAGAGGACAAGGACATGAGGGTAAGTTGCTTCTTCTGCCTA
This sequence comes from Sinocyclocheilus rhinocerous, assembly GCF_001515625.1. NCBI lineage: Eukaryota > Metazoa > Chordata > Actinopteri > Cypriniformes > Cyprinidae > Sinocyclocheilus > Sinocyclocheilus rhinocerous. The sequence continues at coordinate 278,089 of NW_015641015.1, forward strand.
ATGTTCCACTTCCACTTCTCTGAAAGTCTTTACAGACTTAACCTTGATCAAACCACCAGCATGCTCCAGTGTGATTAATTACACAGAAAGGAGAGTCTTTAAATATTTAGAGACTCTGTTTGGTGAATTAAGGCAGAGGAATCCCAGTGAGACACAACAGCCAGATGACAAAAGAGAATCGTGAATGTTGCTGTCATGCTTGGGCTGATGCACGTCTGGCTTACACACACTAAATTGGCTACATTAGAGTCCAAACGGAGCATGTTAAAGCCGTTAGTGAAAGGCCTTGATGGTGTATATCATGTGACTGTCTGTCTGATGCTATCCAAACACTCAGCTTTGCCCTGTCGGAAGCAGAGCTCACACGAGGGGATTGCATTATCATTGACTTTTTATGTAATTGTATGGTGGTTTTCAGTTTAGTAGTGCTCGAATGCTGTTATTTCTGCTTTTTCACTAATGGCACCTTCTATTGTATGAGCTGTACTTCACACACCATCCATCTCTCACTGAATTTGACCATTTTCACCATAAAACAGCCTAATTCATATTCAGAAAGCAGTACAGCGTGGGCACCATTAACAGTTCAAAAGAGACGAGAAACAGAGAGTCTGTGAAGTGTGTGTTGGTGCATTAACCTGTATGCCTTCATATGCTCATGTGTGTGTGTTTGTGTGTGTGTGTGTGTGTGTGTGTGTGTTAATGAGAGTCGGTCATCAAGGATGACAAACACATTCTCAAAATGTCACCACGGTTTTGCCTTGTCGCCCTTTCATTCGCCTTTGCAAACATTGAAAGCTAAAGAGGAAAAAGCCAAATCCATGAGCAAATATTAGCCAAGCGACACAAAGGCATTCCAGAGCAGCTTGTTGTCCTCTCGCTCCCTGACTCATCTTTAATCCCTCTCAACAACTCCTTCCTTCTGCAGTCATTCTCATAGAGCTGGTTTTTCTCTCTTGCATGTGTAGCACGGTTGCCTTATTTAAACCTGCACATCTGTAAAACACTGTATACTATTCTAAATGCTAGGACATCTGAAAAGCAAAATCGCAACCCAGGCTCATTGGAAAAACCATGCCGACATTTCTTGCACATTTTGCGACTCTTTCAAAGTTAAATGTCTAGTGAGTGACGCTTAAAGCGTGTTCAGTTTCATCGGAAAAAGATAAACATGTTTTGTTGGTTGTTGTACATACCCCACCAGTTCAGAAATGTTTAGTGTGTGGCTCTAAAAGGTTTAAAAAATAACTTCGCACCTACACTAAACCCGACACCTTCTCTAACTTACAGTGTTAGTAAAAGCAAACGTGAGATAAAAACACGTTAGCTGAATCAACCGTGTCATTTTAGCTTGCTTCTGCTTGAGCGTTTTATCGAGTGTCATGACTCGAGTTTCGCAGGACTCAAACCAGAGAGCTTCACATTAACAAGTGCAATACCGGGTGCGCTACAGAGCAAGTTTACTATGTCAGAAAAACCATATGGAGCTGATTATATGATGCTAACATTAAAATGTACTAGTTCAAAATATATTAGTTCTCACTTAAACATGAAAACCAACCCCTAAACCCAACCATCAGTGGGATGTAAGCAGATCATACGAAAGCATATGAATGAGATTGTAAGAATTCACGCGAATTAGCCACCAATTTGCCAAAATGTAAAATAGTTATGAATTGCCAGAGTGTTGCATAGTATTGTGCAAGGACCACATGAAAATAAGTCATTAATCAATCAATAATCTGCTTCGATACTCATAATTTGTGTGAAAAGGAATAAAAGTTGTTAATTTCAGATGAAAACTGCAGTGAATTGTATTTATAGGTACGTGAATGGAGCACCAACGAGTCTAGCTTGTCTAAATATCATTGTAAGTTCTGACAGGGAAACAATGAGATGAGCAAACACTCTCACAAAAGTACACAGACGCATCCAGTGGTCATAGTCTCTGGAAGGAGGACTCTACCCACAACACAGCTACACAGAGACTTTCAAATAATTCCTCTGAAGAAATGTCCAACCTATAGGCCTAAGAACGCAGGAGCGCCGCTGCCATTGTGCAGCCGAAGCGTAACCCTGATCAAACCCGGGCCGGTCCTCTTTATGTAGTCTCTCACCCTTGGCCTCGGGTCTAAATGCCGTTCCCATCGCTGTCACGGGCTGAAGATGGATTGGCCAGCCTGGGCCCCCCTGGAGCTGTGTTTGCCTGAGGAAGTCCTGAGGTGGAGAGGTCAGTGTGGTGGGCCGGCGGGGGGCGCAGATGATGTCCACGCTTTATTGAGAGCTCTTGCTGCATATTCACACACACCAGCGCTGACTTTCCATTGAGGGAAAGTTGTAAATGCCTTGAAGAAAACAAAGATAACCCGACGCCCATCCCCGATGGCAGGGCGCTCAGTGGGATTGGATTGTATTGATTGTGTTGGGAGCCGAACCCCTGCAGACACGAGCTGTGATTGTCCTTCTCTCTGCTGAGGCTGGTGCTTGGCTTGAAATCGCAATCATTTTTACAAAGTAACAAAGTAGCAGGATTTGTGAATGCAGTCAACATTACTATTTGTGCAAAATTTTGCCAGGTCCATGATGGGGGAAATTACATTTAACTTCATGTTTAGAGCGAGAAACATGAGTATGGTGAGCTTGTTTTCACGGTAATCATCCCTGATTGCATTTTTACAGACACAAATGTGAACTAGGATTGAAGTCGGTTCTTTTTTTTTTTTTTTGGCAGAAATTGCCAACAGGACCGTCTTTTCTCCTATCTGGCATTTTTAAGAGAGCACTCTCTCTCTATATATAGGCTCTATTTATTTCCTCTCTGTTTTAAAGTTTCCTACGTTGAAGCCTCTGGGCTGTTTTAAACGTATCGTGAATCTGGCAGAAACGTGGCAGAGAATGACCTTTCTCCAAGAAGCTCTGGTTTTCTGGAGGGGACTGTGGGAGTTTGGAAGTATGAAAACATTAGCATTGTGTGTAAGAGTCCAGAGTGATCATGAGAGACTCTCACACACTGACTCCTGTCTGTTCCTGCTCCATTGTTCCTGAACACACACACACACACACACACACACACACTCAGTTCCAGCTGGGTACCTTGGTCTCCTAGCAACCTTCACCTCAGTAATTTGACTGGCGGCACCTACGGTGAGGAATCATTGATTCACAAAGCCTCAGGACATTTATATTACACCCGCAGAAACAGACCTTTAGATTTCTGTAGGCCGTGAATATATCGCTGCTGTATTTCACTCCGACATCACGTTATTTGCTTGGCTGTATGTCAACACCAGTGAAAGATACTGAACGCAAGATAATAATGACATTTTCTGGACTGAATTTGTGTAAATGGTCATGCTTGTGAAGACATAACATATGGTAGCTCAGTTATTAATATGGGAAAACAGCACACATATCGTGCTTGTATCTGAATCAAATCAAAATCACAGTTTATTTATAAAGCACCTTAAAAACAACAGTGTACCATAGTGCTGGACAAATCCATAAAAATAAACGGAGTAGTGCAAATAGCCCACCTTCACTGAAAAAAATTATACTACTTTTTTTTTTAAGGTAAGTGGTTGACAACGTTATGATTGCATACTGTTTTATAATGTACTATAATACTGAGGTGCAGATAATTGCCACTATTTGCAATAAGTATTATAAATAGCAGAAAATCCTGCTATTTTAACAGTTTAAATAGAATAGAATTTGCACTTGGTGTACATAGCTGCTGCCAAAAAATAAAATGGAATACAATAACACACAAATAAAAAACAGAGAAAAACATGTGAGAGAAGTCTGTGTGTGTGTGTGTGTGTGTGTGTGTGTGTTTGTGCAGAAGCCTTCTATCTTTATTTATTTAGTCCTCATGCTCTCCTCTCTGCTCCCTAAAGTGTGTCAGAGAGTGACACACATAATTCAGCATCACACACTCTCTCTCCCGCTGCAGAGACACACAGGTACAAAGATCAACACAAGAGTCTGTCATACTGTTCTCTCAGCGCCTCCACTTTCATTTCCGCTGCTAGGAACGAATATTTCCTTCTGAACATTTCATAGCGTCAGGAGATTGGACTGTGTATTCATCTGAGGATTCACCAAACACAATTTTCAACTTATTCTTATTTGAGTGCAAAAAGCTACCTGGCAAACAAGGAGAAAAAAAGAAGCTATGCTTTAAATATTCATATTCTGCACACCGAAGCGAGCGGGAGAAGAATGCGTGAGAACATGTGTGAGAAAACAGATATGTATGAATGCAGTCTAATCCTGCTAAAGTGCTCTTACACGATTGACACTCAATAGAACGACAGACAAAAGACTAGTGTAGCGTGTTTGCAAATGAATCTGATCCAATCTAATGGTCCTTGCAAACTAGCAAAGGCCTCATCAAACAAATACAACATCAAAATCATTTTCAATGAACATTTCTGACATTACACTGTAAAAAATGATTTTTATCAACATTATTGGAGTATGTTTTACAAAAACGCTTTTTCAGTCTTTCTACTTCAAAATCTCATGCTTAATTCAGTGTGTTACCTGCTGTTTCTTTGGAATTATTTGCGACTAATAATAACAAACAATAAATGTGGGGTTTCAATTTAATAGCAATTTATGAGTGAGAATAGAATAGAATAGAATAGAATTTGCTGTTGATCTGTGAATCACCTGTGTATTTATTTGTATTTTTAGTTTGCTGCTACTGCTATTATTATTATTATTATTATTGTTTTTTTACATGTTTATTACATAGTAATCCACCAGTTACTAATTACCATAAGGCAGTATTGCTGTTTCAGGATCATTTTGGCAGTTTTGTGCATAATGCACTGATGGATCTGAGTGTTTAGAGGGAAACTAAACATTCCTCGTAAGGTGTTTGTGCTGTTACTCATTCACATTTGTCTTTTAGCTGATGCACAGCACTGAAGAATGATTGTGTCCTCTGTCACCTAAAGTGCCGAAGGAAAGATAACCGGCCAGTGAAGCTTTATGAACCCATGAAGAGACCAGTCACTGGCTTCTGACCGCAATACACCCGACTCATTACCCATGGAGCACTGCAAGCCTGGAAAGAGACAAGCT
>NW_015641015.1:283189-293906 GCF_001515625.1 Sinocyclocheilus rhinocerous
CAGATATGTATGAATGCAGTCTAATCCTGCTAAAGTGCTCTTACACGATTGACACTCAATAGAACGACAGACAAAAGACTAGTGTAGCGTGTTTGGGACTGAGACACTTCTGCTGCCATTAACGAGGCCAGTTCTCTCAGTCCTGCACTTTTTCATATTATTCAGTACATGGCTGTTTTGGCTGGAATCGTAATTTCCAGACCAGAATTCATTTTAATCAGTTGCCTGCTGTCATAAAGTGCTTGAGTTGCATTGCAAGCTTTCAGAATGCGTCATGTATTATTTTAAAGACATGTATGAATATGTGTTTACAGGTGGTTTAGCATCCGTCCTTTTGTCATGTCATTTTTAATTAGATGGACATTTCTAATGCATTGCATTGTGGGAAATAGCGTTTAGAGGCATGGCTTTTTTTTCAACTATTGAATATACTCATGGTAGCTAAACTGAGACATGTATTTCTGATTTTCTCAATATTTTATTGTACTTTTAATGCTGATGATATTTCATGGTGTTTTCAACTTCTCTCTCCTAAAATTTGCATTTAAAAATGATGCTAGACTCAAAAGAATCAGTTTTTGAGATAACGTGATAACACACTAATTGCATTGCTCTCTAGGAGAAACAGATGAGATGTTAATAGGATTTGATTTGTTTGTTTGAGACTCTTTGTGACTGTTTCACTAGGATTATGCAGAATAATACATACTGTTCTAGGGAAACGAGTACAAAGCTTGACACGCTGAAAGCCTAGAGAGATGTTTGTTTAATAAAAAATATGGTAATTACGTAAGATAATTATTCACTAAGTGATCACTTATTGAGCAGCTGAAGAGCAGTGAAAGACCTGCAGTGAATTAGGGCACAAACTAGCGCAGGGTTAGTTTAACACACATGGTTTAAATATTTCCGCACATGCTAGCATAGCAGAATGTACAGTATTTACTAGTTACCATATCAACACTATATAGAGAAAAAAAAGTGCGCCAAAATTCTAAAATCTTTTGAAGATATCGCTGAACATTTATTTTACCATAGCAAAAGTCAATTTCTGACAAAAAAAAAATTTTCATCTCAGTTTTTAGGATTCATTTAAAATGAGGGAAATCTGCAAATCAGTTCAGATAGTTTTTAATGCTTCGATAACTAGCAGAAGACACTACCCGGTTTTAAATTCCGGTTGCACAGATGAGGAACGTTGTAACACTGTGTTACAATGTGCCCCGCTGTTATTAAACAAACTATGCTATTCTATGACATTAGCGATGTAATGTACACTAATTACTTTTATGAATCTTAATGAGAAACCACGAGAAACTAGTTCATTTTAATATTTTAGTTTGTCTTGTATATTTTGTTCATGAGATCAGATAACGTTTTAAGCCGTCATAAGTCATGTTACAACGTGCCCCTACAATGTACCCCACCTACAGGGCATGTTGTCACATTTCACTTCCTCCGTCATAAGTCATGTTACAACGTGCCCCTACAATGTACCCCACCTACGGGGCATGTTGTCACATTTCACTTCCATTCTTTTGAGGTAAATAAAGAAAAACCTATACACTGTAATTATGAAACAAAGCGACATATTTGTTCTAGACAAGTGTGAAATTACTGTGGATGAAAAACCACACTCTGACCCCCACGTGGATTTACACAAACTGAGAACATTACTCATTTAAATGGGTCGGCTGTGGCAATTTGTTGACCACTGATGGAGTTTTGGCAGAAGTCTCCATTGACACCAAATATTTTAGATATTTTAGAATATTTAGTGATGTCATGTGCTTATTGAAGCATTGTGACTGTGAGAAATGTGCTTTAAATGCACAATATGTAAGATTTTTTTATTAAAATATCCAAAAACCACTAGAACAGTGTTATATATTTTGTTGACTTGTGTACTTACATTATCCCAAATGTTTCGAGTCTTGACCCTCATATTTACTGAATAGTGGAGAATTTGTGATATTAAAATCAGTCAGAAGAGAATTCCCTGTCTGGGCTCATCACCTACTTACTAGTACTAGTCTAGTACTGCAGACTCGTGTGTTACTCTAGTTCTCTTGAATGGCTTTACTGTAGGATCCCAGAAGCCTGCACACATCTGCAGATAGTGTGGCAGATTGACAGAAGCTGCAGGATTCTGGAGGACAAGCTCTCTGCCTTTATGATATGACTGCTGCGGTTGGATTCATTATACAGCAGCTTTGTCACAAAGACCTTCCCACTGTTTCTGCAAGTCCCAAAGCAACTCCCAGCTGGGTTTGGTTTGGGCTGGGTTCATAAAACCATGTATGCGATGTTTGCTGCCTGTTTTTCATGCATTTCGACATAAACAACACGTCTGCTTCGAGATGTTTAGTTCGGCTTGTGTATCGCTGGTGCACAACAGCATTCAAATAAAGCAGGACACTCAGATGAGGGAGAGAATACAATTAGTATTTTTTCAATTAAATTAAAATATTTAAGTATTTAACTTGAAGCAATGCAGTTTAAATGTAGGTGAGTGTTCCTTGTCAGTTTTTGCGTCTATATATTTTTCCTTTGATAAAACAAGTTTTGTTTTGGCTTGTTTTTCTCAGAAGGAAATGACATTGACTCATTGACTCATATCGCTGAGTGTTTTCTCCAGTACTTCAGCGATATCTTTGCCGTTGTTTGTTTCTATCGCTCATCTAGCCACTGACTGAACCGCCAAACATCACATAACACGATGTTTGCACAGTGCTTGTTTTCTTTTCTGGATACTCTTGGGTTTGTTGAGTTAAGAAGTTGTCCATTTTAGATACGTGTGCATTTTTACATTTCAGAATAGCAAGGCTCTCGGAGGGCTAAACCTTGCGTATGAGCATAAAGGGCGTAAATGGTGATGAAGAAAGCTCAGCAAGGCTTTCATTGTTGGTCTGAATCTTGAGGGAATGAAAGCTATTTGCGTTGTCTCTGTGGTTACTGGACTTCCTTGGGAGGCTTCCAGACGATTCCCAGCTCCCTCAGGAAGACTTCATAACTCAGAGTCAGCGATAACGGCATCAGGAGCAGTGAGAGGAAGACAATCCTCGTTCTGTATTGTGTGAAGCCTGCAGCCTTACAAACAGCATGTGCTATTGAACTGAGGCTGGTTATGTTCCTGCATTTCTGACCTGAAGAGGATTGTCTTTTCCATGTGGACTGGTTGTTGATTAAGTGTAAAAGACTGAAAGGAATGAACTGTAAGTGACTGCTTTGAAGGAGCTGAAGGGAAATTGCATGTTACTTTCTCTTTTTCTTTTTAGCCCCACAGACCGTCCTCTGTTGAGGGTTTGGCCCCGTTTGTCACATGCTTTCAGAGGACGGCCCTCTAACAAACATGCCACCAGCACTCATTAGTTCTGCCTGCTTTAGCACCAACCCTTAACCTACAGCCAGCAGACTTCAAGAAAAACATCGCTTGAATCAAATCAGGAAATGATCTCGGACATTACTGTGTATCAGCATCATGTGACGTGTTGTAAGAGGAAGGAATTGGCTGTGTGTTTTCCTCTCAGGCCTCTCATTAGTGTTGAGAGATACGCAATTAGCCTCTTAAACACGAGCGTGTAATCCACTCAGATTACCCAGAGAGCTTTGTGCTCCGCACACGATCACTTTAAAGCATGACAACAGGATTTAGGACGCTGCCTTTCAGCTGCTTTCTGTCGCTTTGCGTCGCCTGCGATGACACGTCTGTCTATTGATTTTCTCAAACGTCCTCAGTCTGTTATTTGTTTCGTGTTCAGAATCATGTTCAGAGAACTGTTTTTCAGATTTTCAGTGCATGACGCAGAAGCCTTGTACAATACGCAACAATTTAATTTACCTCTTTGCACGTTTTTTTTTTCTTCTTCTTCAGGCAGATCATCATTACGGCTGATTTTGGTTTTCTGCCATCATTTACTGATCCTCATGTCATTTCAAACCCAAAGTCTGCAACGCAGCACTAAAGCAGATTTGTACTGAACACTCTTTTACACGCTGGAAAAAAATAATAAAAAAATTAAAAAACAAAATAAAATATCTGCAGTTAGTTCATGTATTCAGCAGGGTTATTGTAGTTACATGAAACAAAAACCATTTAAAACATTTATTGAAACATTACTGAAATGAAATATAAAAAATATGTTTATCTATTTTTATAAAAAAAATTTAAAACTATTTTTAAAGACATAAATTCAGACACAGAGAACTCAAGTGCACCTAATTCTGATCTAATGCACCTGTAATGTAACTTGTGAACTGGCATTATGCGTGTGTGTGTGTATTATGTAATGTATTTAATCCCAGATTGTCTCTTTTTCCAGAGACTTGAGTGAGAACTTCATCAAGGCGATTCCTCGAAAGGCCTTCAGAGGAGCGACGGACATCAAGAACCTGTGAGCTCAAAACACGACAGCACAGAGATCACTAAACTAACTAGACTAAACCAACCCATGTTTAACCGTCCTTTCACTGTGTGTTTTACAGTCAGTTAGACAAGAATCACATCAGCTGCATCGAGGACGGAGCTTTCCGCGCACTACGTGGACTTGAAGTTTTGTGAGTATATAAAAAAACATGTTTTACAGTCTTTAGCATCCATCATTAATCTGTGTGACAGAGCCTGATCATTCACTGAGATCTCATTCACAATCACAGGACGTCTGATTCTAGCATGAGTACATCTGCGTTTGTTTGCATCGACACTAAAACTTACAGCATTACAGTTTTTTTCAACTGCTCACACACAAAATCTTTACTTGTCAGCTTTCAGAAATTGTGTGACAAGGAAAGATTTGGTGTGTAAGCAGTTGAAAAAAACTGTAATGGACTGACTGCGTGTTTTACACGCACCGTTAGAGATGCACAAATGTTTATGATTTCTTGAGGATCATGACTATTCATGAGTTAAATCAGTGATGTTTATTTAATGCATTTACCTACACTGTAAAAAATGACCGTGAATTTAACGGTAAAAGACTGTAAAAATGCTACCGTAAAAACCTGTTAAATGGTTAACGGTAAATTCCCCTACTATATACGGTGAAAAACTGTATTGGACCTGTTTCTTATTAGTTTTGTATATTAGGGTTGTGTGTTACACCTAATGTACAAAACAGATTTCAGTACTTCAATAGGTTGGTATATTAACATTATATCAGTTTATGAAATTACGGTATTTAACTGTAAATATAAGTTAAAACCATAAATCCTAAAACGTTGCTACCGTATTTTTTACCGTAAAAAAATTCCGGCAACCACAGCTGCCTTTTTTTTACCGTAAATTTTACGGAATTTTTTTGTGTAGTTAGACATTACAGTGTTTCATCTTATTCTGTGTGGTTTCACAGTTGGAAGGTTTTCTTGACTTCAGCCTCAATTTAACCTAACAGTAAAAACCTGTCATCATCCAGTCACTGCATTTTCTTTGTTTTTGCTGAGGGCAAATGACAAGCACATCATAAAGTGCTTACAAATGTAATCTATTTACATCACAAGCCTTGAGAGGCTATACGTCAGCGTGTGTGAGACAAAATGTATGTATGTGTATAATAGTATATTGTCATAGCATGTTTTGGTGTGGTTTAGGGTGAGCTTAGGTTAGGAGCTCAAAAATATCAATATAATAGTAAAATTTAACTATACAAATACATAGTAATATACAGCAAATATAAAAGATTACATATAATATAAAGCCTTTTGCATTTTAAAAACAATGCTTACATAAACCCTTTTTTTTATAGAAATTGTCAAAGTATATCCAAAGTACAAAAATGCTAAATGCTATGTACAAATAATTATGAATTCTTAAGAGATCAGGCTGGATTATTTCATGGTGAACTGGTTCATAATCAGAAGTGATGATCAGTGGGAACAATCATTAATAGTCTCTCTGATGTTTCGCAGAACCCTGAACAACAATAACATCAGCAGCATCCCAGTGTCCAGCTTCAACCACATGCCCAAGCTCAGGACCTTGTGAGTGACACAAATGGCACTTTTCCACTGCATGGTACGGCACGGTACGGCTCGGTACGGTTCACTTTTGGGGGGTTTTCCACTGGGCACAGTACCTGGTACCTGGTACTTTTTTTAGTACAACCTCGGTTGGGGTTCCAAGTGAACCGTACCATTTCCAAAACGTGACGTGTCAACTCTGCTGATCACGGATTGGCCGGAGAGAATCGTCACTACCTGCGTCACTGAACTTGCGACACAAACACAACAGAACCGCTAGATTTAAATCAGCACAGCCAGCGAAGGATCGAACGCAACTGTTTTGAACAAGCGTGCCTTTTTAACAACCAAAAAGTGGCTGTTTCGCTGTCTGCTGAGGAAGTACAGACGTTCCTCTCGTTGATAGCAGAAGATCAGATCCAGCGAGAGCTTGATGGGGCGACGCGGATTGAAAAAGTTTTTCCAGGAGTCGCGGCAGTAGAGGCGGCGCAACTATAACGACATGTGAATAATCACGCCCACTCTAAAGCGGTACTGAACTGCAGTGGAAACGCAAACCGAGCCGTGCCGTGCCGTGCAGTACATCTAGTCAAGAAGCCTGGTGGGAGACCAGTACCCAAAACACAACATGATCTGCTGCTGCTTTTATTAGCCGAGCTCTGAGCAAACACCATTGTGGGCCTGGTTAAAAGAATAGTTGACCTAAAAACAAACATTAGCTGAAAATTGCCTCAACCTCAGGCTATTCAAGGTGAAGATTTGTAGAAATGTAGCATTGCATCAGTGTCTCAGCAGTGGATGCTCTGCAGTGAATGGGTGCCGTCAGAATGAGAGTCCAAACAGCTGATAAAAACATCACAATAATCCACAAGTAATCCACAGCACTCCAGTCCATCAGTTAACATCTGGAGAACACAAAAGCTGAAACTAATCCAGCATTAAGACGTTTTTTTAGTCCATAATCCATAATAACGCTTGCACACACACACGCACACACACTCACTCACGCGCACACACACACACACACACACTCACTCACGCGCACACACACACACTCACTCACGCACACACACACACACTCATACACACACACACACTCACACACACACACAATCAGTGTAGTGTGAAAAAGTCCATCTCCTATTGTCTCTCACATCAAAATCCAGCCACATATTTGTTTAGAGCTGTTTTGGCTAGTAAACGGAGCATGATCTGTGCAGATTTCTCTCCTGATTCAGACCAGACCACTTTTTCACTGGAGGAAGCATTATTATGGATTATGGACTCATATTTTAGTTAAAAGCGTCTTAATGGATTGGATGGATTGATGGATGGATTTGTTTCAGCTTTTGTGTTCTCCAGATGTTAACTGATGGACTGGAGTGCTGTGGATTACTTGTGGATTATTGTGATGTTTTTATCAGCTGTTTGGACTCTCATTCTGACCGCACCCATTCACTTGCAGAGTTCCATTGCTGAGACACTGATGCACAGGTTAAAGAGAATTGGATAAAAGCTTCGTCTTAACATTTATGCTGCCATTTTTCCACCTTCAGCCGTTTACATTCCAACAACCTGAACTGCGACTGCAATCTGGCCAATCTGGCCCAGTGGTTGCGCGAGCGGCCAACCATCGGTCTGTTCACCCAGTGCAGCGCTCCGGCTCCGCCGGCTCCGATTAATGTAGCCGAGGTCCAGAAACACGAATTCAGATGTTCAGGTAAACAAGCCTTCCAGTCTCTTCACCCGACACCAGCATCTGCTGAATTGCACTCATCCGAAGTGAAGAACAATGCTGCACACTTTATTACTCACAACCTCTTCTTATTCAATGCAAATGTGCCTCTGCAGGTCAGTCTGAAGACGCTGCTGTTCAGTCGTGTAGTTTTGCCACGGGCTCGTGTCCGGCCATCTGCACCTGCAGTAATAATATTGTGGACTGCAGAGGGAAAGGACTGACGGCGATCCCGGCCAGCCTGCCCGACAGCATGGCAGAGATGTAAGATCCTGTAGCTCAAACAGTAGAACATAGTGCAAGCAATGCCAAGGTTGTGGGTTAAATTCCCAGGAAATGCATCAAATGTCCACCTTGAATGCAATGCAAGTCAGTTTGGAAAACACAAACTGATCTAAAAACCCACAAAGGCCAATATAATATAAATCGTTTCTGAATGTTAAACCCGACTCGGTCTCAAGGATCGGGATCGGGGCCGATCAAGCATTTTATGAACTGATCGGTATCAGCTCTCCTCAGCCCGATCCTTATTTTGCTATGGGTTGTGCCTTGCTTCGGATTTGATTAACAGACTGGCGTTCTGACACCCCTAGCTTCGTGCTTTCTAACCATATCTCCACTTTTGTACCTTTATGTTGCAATCATTCTGCTTATTGTACATATAAAATATAATAAGTTTACATCACTAGTCCCATATTCTACCAATGTCTTTATACAGTATGCGCAAATATATACATATAGAGAGTGTATCATATTTATGTATACACACACACACATATTACGTTTACTATCTGAACAACACTGTATGCATTGATTTTAATAACTTTAATGTACTTGGATTGTGCATAAAACAGTAGGAATATACAAGTATCGGATCGGGACTCGGTATCGGCAGATACTCAATATTCAACGACTCGGATCGGATCGGGGGCACAAAAAACCTGATCGGGACATCCTTATTCAAAACATTCTTTTTTATCAAAATTTTATCATTTTGCAAACATTTTGGGAATATTTATTTTGAATGTTGTCTAAAAGTAATAACATTTAAAAACTGTTAGATTAAAGTTCCTGTAATTCAAACAGTAGAGTATGATGCAAGCAACGCCAAGGTTGTGGGTTCAGTTCCCAGGAAATGCAGGAACTAAAGAGTGCTGTGGATTACTTGTGGATTATTGTGATGTTTTTATCAGCTGTTTGGACTCTCATTCTGACCGCACCCATTCACTTGCAGAGTATCCATTGCTGAGACACCGATGTAATGCTACATTTCTACAAATCTGATTTGACAGATTTTTTTCAGCAAATTTTCGTTTTTTGTTTTTTTTTGCATGAACTAATATTCCTTTATCCTCAGGTTAAAGAGAATTGGATAAAAGCTTCGTCTTAACATTTATGCTGCCATTTTTCCACCTTCAGCCGTTTACATTCCAACAACCTGAACTGCGACTGCAATCTGGCCTGGTTGTCGCAGTGGTTGCGCGAGCGGCCAACCATCGGTCTGTTCACCCAGTGCAGCGCTCCGGCTCCGATACGAGGACTTAATGTAGCCGAGGTCCAGAAACACGAATTCAGATGTTCAGGTAAACAAGCCTTCCAGTCTCTTCACCCGACACCAGCATCTGCTGAATTGCACTCATCCGAAGTGAAGAACAATGCTGCACACTTTATTACTCACAACCTCTTCTTATTCAATGCAAATGTGCCTCTGCAGGTCAGTCTGAAGACGCTGCTGTTCAGTCGTGTAGTTTTGCCACGGGCTCGTGTCCGGCCATCTGCACCTGCAGTAATAATATTGTGGACTGCAGAGGGAAAGGACTGACGGCGATCCCGGCCAGCCTGCCCGACAGCATGGCAGAGATGTAAGATCCTGTAGCTCAAACAGTAGAACATAGTGCAAGCAATGCCAAGGTTGTGGGTTAAATTCCCAGGAAATGCATCAAATGTCCACCTTGAATGCAATGCAAGTCAGTTTGGAAAACACAAACTGATCTAAAAACCCACAAAGGCCAATATAATATAAATCGTTTCTGAATGTTAAACCCGACTCGGTCTCAAGGATCGGGATCGGGGCCGATCAAGCATTTTATGAACTGATCGGTATCAGCTCTCCTCAGCCCGATCCTTATTTTGCTATGGGTTGTGCCTTGCTTCGGATTTGATTAACAGACTGGCGTTCTGACACCCCTAGCTTCATGCTTTCTAACCATATCTCCACTTTTGTACCTTTATGTTGCAATCATTCTGCTTATTGTACATATAAAATATAATAAGTTTACATCACTAGTCCCATATTCTACCAATGTCTTTATACAGTATGCGCAAATATATACATATAGAGAGTGTATCATATTTATGTATACACACACACACATATTACGTTTACTATCTGAACAACACTGTATGCATTGATTTTAATAACTTTAATGTACTTGGATTGTGCATAAAACAGTAGGAATATACAAGTATCGGATCGGGACTCGGTATCGGCAGATACTCAATATTCAACGACTCGGATCGGATCGGGGGCACAAAAAACCTGATCGGGACATCCTTATTCAAAACATTCTTTTTTATCAAAATTTTATCATTTTGCAAACATTTTGGGAATATTTATTTTGAATGTTGTCTAAAAGTAATAACATTTAAAAACTGTTAGATTAAAGTTCCTGTAATTCAAACAGTAGAGTATGATGCAAGCAACGCCAAGGTTGTGGGTTCAGTTCCCAGGAAATGCAGGAACTAAAGAAATGTATACCGTGAACGCAATATAAGTTGCTTTGGATGAACTAAAATCACACAAAATATACTAAAAACACACAAAAGCCAATATAATGTGAAGAATTTCTGAAAGTTCTTAAAGGGGTCATATGATGCTGCTAAAAAGAACATTATTTTGTGTATTTGGTGTAATGAAATGTGTTTATGCGGTTTAAAGTTAAAAAAACACATTATTTTCCACATACTGTACATTATTGTTTCTCCTCTATGCCCCGCCTTTTTGAAACGCGTCGATTTTTACAAAAC
>NW_015641015.1:294033-299190 GCF_001515625.1 Sinocyclocheilus rhinocerous
CAGAACTGCTGGCATTTTAGTCTAACGTTACTCTCCCAGGATCAGTAAACAGTCCTCCATAAAATGTGCTGCACACATCTGAATATTTGGGTTGAACTGTTCCGGAACAGTGTTATAAATACAACTTAACCACTGATTCTAGTTGTGTCCTCTTTTGGAAGACCAAACAAAGTAGTTTCGCTTTCACAACGAAGCACACAGTGACTTCACGACATGACAGCGGCGGCAACAATACTACAGCGTGAATAAAAGTTATGCCTTCTTTCTTTGTGTGAACATTTGGGCGGTGTTATGCAAATCTTCCCACATAGTGACGTAGATATGTGGGGCGTGTTAGAACGAGCCGTTTTAGGTAGGTGTGGCTAACTCTTAACTTTTATAAAGAATATCTCTTTGGATTTGAGACTTTAGTCTTTGCAAATTTACAGATCTTCTTTATGCACCAAGAGCTTGTAACACTCCAAAGAGAAAGGAAAAAATGAAATTGCATCATATGACCCCTTTAATTTAGTTTTTTGAATGTTTAAGTGGATGTTAGGGGAACATTCCATTCTATCATTTTGCAAACGGGATGAGAATATTTCATTTGAATATTCTCTGAAAGTAGTAACATTTGAGAAAAACAAGTTAAAGTTCCAGTAATTAAAATGGTAGAGTATGACGGATGCAACACCAAAGTTGTGGGTTCAATTCCCAGAAAAGGCATGAACTGAACAAATGTATTTCTTGAATGCAATGCAATGCAAAATGTCAGTTTGGATAAAAGCATTTGCTAAATGCAAAAGTTTGAGCTTCTGAGGTGCTGTAGTAAAACACAAAGGCCAGTATAATGTGAATAAGCGGCATGCACACACACACACACACACACACACACACTATTATGCCGCACTACTTCACGACGTGAGAGAAGGAACTACAGCTACTTGTGATCTGTCGATTACAGTTGCATGATCTACAGCAGATGTATTTGGACACGCTTGCAGAGACTGAAAAGCTCAGTCTGCAGAGAGACGACCACAGGAATGTGCTGTCTGGAATCACTGCAATCCAAAGAATGTAAATTGTGTTTCTATATTTCCTAGCGGGTGCCCTGCTTTTGAAGAGAAGGGGAATTCTGCAAGTGTTCAGGTCAAACTGTTATTGCCTGTGGCTCTGAAGGCACCAAATGACCCTGACAAATGACTTTCCTGTTTTAAATGAGGCTTTTTTCGACTGAAAACAACTGCTTTCTTCACAGCGCTGTGGCCTGAACCTGCAGGGTGTGCCATTAAAACAGACCCTTAAAAACTCCCCCACAGACACTAATGACATCCAAACCCGACAGAAAGCAATGCTCATGTTCAGTCTGTTCTCCAAGCTTCTGCCACAAGAGATAGTTTGCCATCAATGTTTCCTATGACAGCTCATTTCATCCAGGCCACAGAAATCATACACACACATGGGAGTTCAGACTACTTTTGGAAGAATTACTGTATGTAGCATGTTTATTATTTTAGAAAAAGCAAATGTTTCTCAATCAGTTTGTGATTGTACTCTACTTGTCAATCACCTTGCAAATGGACAATTTACATTAAGGCTGGAATTCACTACACAACTTTTAAAATCTGAACAGATTTCAAACACTAGGCATCACACACTTGCCGACTTTGTAAATGGTTAAAGAGAAAAACTGGGCGTCATACATTAAATGACTGAATATATCACACACTACCAGACCTTTACAACAAACTCATGCAGAAATATGTTCTAAAATCAGTCCTACATATCAAACATGCTTGATCTCCTCCAACTGGACTGAATCATAGTCTGAAGATAAAAAATAAGCATCTGTGTCTGTTATACACTAATCCTTCATTGTGCTGTGGGGGTTGAGCACTAGTCTTCTGGAAACAAGCTGAACACCTGAAGTAGCTAGAAAACCATTTCTACTGATCCAGTAAACCTGGTAATGAACCGAACAGAAACTCCAGAGAGAGACTGCTGGTGCACAGATACACTCAAGACTTCGGCTGATATGGAGTGTGTCTGTGGCTTCTGCTCATGTGGATTTGAGATGGCAGTGAGACAAAACAGAGAGCAAAAACATGTCAATGTTGCAATAACGCCTGCATTTTTCTGTTTTTTTTCTTTTCGCAGACGACTGGAACAAAACAGCATCAAATCCATCCCTCCAGGAGCATTTTCTCCTTATAAGAAACTGCGCAGAATGTAAGTTTGCAGCAGCTGAGAAAACACAACACTCCTCTGATGTGCGCAACATACTTTTATAGACATTATGGTCACTGCAAGGTGACAGCCAGATCAAATTCAAATGTATTGATTAGACTTGTTCATACAGAATCCAGTTTAATCAGTCATATAAAACTCGGGCAGATGCTGGAATCCTCTGTACTGACTTGTAACCTGCTCTACATGAACAGCTGGAGCCAAGGTTGATGTGGTAGACCACCTTGAACCAGCAGAAACCAGCCTGACCAATTTAAACAGTGTGACATTCACTCTCTTTCAAGATGACATGCAGCACGGCTTGTGAAAAGCCAGATCCACAGCACTCTGCAAATTCCCATCGCATCTCGTTGAGGAGTATTTTCTCTCTGACTGTTTGCCGTGCTGTACTGGCGTGTGGTTTGATGGCTAGACCGCAGGCTTATTAAAGTCTTCTCCAGGGCCTATAATGCCTGCCGTTTACTAATGGTCCTCACCACAGCGCCACCACAGCAGGGCTGGAGGTTCAGAGCTACACATTTACATACCTACAGCCACACGAGCCGAAAACAGCGTGATACAGGCCAGTTCTCTTCACTTCTCATCATCTACTGAAGCGTGTCTTCATTCTTCTCTGTCTTTCTTTACAGAGATCTCAGCAACAACCAGATTTCTGAGCTCGCTCCTGACGCCTTCCAGGGCCTGCGCTCCCTAAACTCACTGTGAGTGTGTGTGTGTGTGTGTGTGTGCTGTATGTACGGTAGAGGACGCTGTGTTTAGAGCATCAGAAGCAGTTTTGAGTGCTGTGATGGGTTGTTTGTGGCGTATCTCATGAATATTAATTAGGCCATGCTGACTTTGCTAGGTAACCTTTCTGGGCGTAAACTCGTTAATATTCATGACAACCCTTCACCACATCCTAACTTTCTGTACATCACCAAAGTGATGTACAGAACGCTGTTTGTATCTCTGTATGTATCTCTGTATGCGTTCAGTTTGTACTGAACGATGTTTGTACACTGTTTTAATTCAGTTCCATCAGTTTGAGATTTTATAAATCAGTGGATTTATCCACAGATCTGGTTACATTTTTTTTCTTAAAGTGTGCATGAAATGTAAACTTATGCAACCTGTTTCGTAAATGCATCTTATTGTGAACAATTTATCCATGCATATGTTCCAATTTTTTTACATCACACAATATGGAAAAAAAAAAAAGGATCTGTTGCTTCTTTTGTTTCATCGCAACCTTAAAGAAACTGTTTAACCAAAAATGAAAATTTGCTGAAAATGTATTCATGCTCAGGCCATCCAAGATGTAGATGAGTTTGTTTCTTCATCAGGTTTGGAGAAATGTAGCATTGCATCAGTGTCTCAGCAATGGATGCTCTGCAGTGAATGGGTGCCGTCAGAATGAGAGTCCAAACAGCTGATAAAAACATCACAAGTCCACAAGTAATCCACAGCACTCCAGTCCATCAGTTAACTACATTTCTCCAAACCTGATGAAGGAACAAACTCATCTACATTCTTGGAGGTGGAGTAAATTTTCATTTTTGAACGCACTATCCCTTTGATGCAAAAAAAAAAAAAAAAATCCCCTTTTCTTCTTTGAAATAATTTCAGCTGCTAAAGTCGCAAATTTCAACACCAGAAATGTATTTCTAATGTGAACCAAGAAAATTGCATATTTTAATATCAGTCAGTTGTATCAAGGCTAAAGGCTTGTTCCAGCACTGTGCCGATGCTGCGGTCTGTCCTGAGATCTGCAGCTGTTTATTCCTCCGAGCGCTCATGTATGATCTTTAGCAGTAAGCATGTGTGTATGTGGTCTTCTGCTGACTGTCTCTCTGATGTTCAGGGTTCTGTACGGCAACAAGATCACCGATCTGCCCAAAGGAGTGTTTGACGGACTCTACGTCCTCCAGCTGCTGTGAGTGTGAGAGCCTCCTCCAGAGCGAGATTTCATTGCACAGTGGTTGCGCAAGAGTATAGAGCCATAAAATCAACGTGGACGGAACAGCTCAGATCATTTGGTTTCGGAAGAATTTCCCCCATTTGCTCTCCATTGGAGAATCCATTGAGATATCTAAGAGTTTCTATTCATGATTGTTCTTTCATAAGGGCTGGGAAGTACTTAACAGGTGTAGATTATAACAGTTTATGTGCTGACTTTGCATGTTGCTGTTTCATCAGCATCTCTCTCTTCCTCGTGTGTTTCCAGCCTTCTGAACGCAAACAAGATCCACTGTCTTCGCGCAAACACCTTTCAGGACCTGCAGAATCTCTCGCTGCTTTCTTTATATGACAACAAAATCCAAACGCTGGCCAAGGGCACCTTCACCTCGCTGCGCGCCATCCAGACCCTGTGAGCTCACACACACTCACAACATATGCTTTTAATTGATTTTCAAACAGTATTCATTTACAATCAAAAAAGAACTTGCTTGCTTGCATGCCTAATGTTAAGGAGTCTTCATTGGCATTGAATAGATTTAAACCTAATGCTTATATTTGCATAAAAACATGCAATAAGTAATGAAACTGCATATGTGTTGTTGATGTAGTTTAATGAATATGTTCCACTGATCTTGCATGTAAAGCATATGAGTAACTGTAAGTATTTGGTATATGGTAGGTATATGTTGGTTTTTATGGTTTACGGGGACTCTCCATAGGCGTAATGGTTTTTATACTCTACAAACAGTATTTTCTATCGCCCTACACCTAAACCTACCCCTCACAGGAAACTTTGTGCATTTTTAGATAAAAAACAACAACAACAAAAAACTCATTCTGTATGATTTATAAGCCTTTTGAATTACAGGGACACTGAAAGTGTCCTCATATATCACCTTCATGTTGTAATACCTATGTCATACCCATGTCATTATACAAATTTGTGTCCTCATAAGCCACATAAACATGCACACACACACACACACACACGCT
>NW_015641015.1:299576-307724 GCF_001515625.1 Sinocyclocheilus rhinocerous
CACTCACACTCACACACACTCACACACACACACACACACTCACACTATACTGTATCCTCTGAACAGATTTATTAAAAGTCTACTTAGTCTAGCAAATAACAGGTTACAACTTCACTCATGTAAACTGCAGCTCCACAGGGGAGGTTAAGGCAAAGTTCCTGTTGGATTCATGATCATGTTTGACATGTTTCTTCAACAGATGGCAAGCTGCAATTCTAACCATCATTACTGAAGTGATGTTATATGTGAAGAGCTGTATGAATATCGCTGTAAACGCGGCTAGATGAGCTGAATGCCCAGCAGAGCATGTGACTGCACATGGGTGTTGATAAGGTGAATGTGTTTGTGTCACTGCAGTCATTTGGCGCAGAATCCCTTCATCTGTGACTGTAATCTGAAGTGGCTTGCTGATTACCTGCGCTCCAACCCCATCGAGACCAGCGGCGCCCGATGCACCAGCCCTCGCCGGCTCGCCAACAAACGCATCGGCCAGATCAAGAGCAAGAAGTTCCGCTGCTCCGGTAAAACACTGCCGCTTCAGCCTTCAACACCACAAACCGTCACTGTGTAAACCTCAAACTCTATACAATATTCAAAACTTCCATTATGTTTAATCACAAAACCATCAAACACATCCATTACACACTGTGATTAATCAAAAACAATACGACCGTGACCTCTTACTGTACTGAATGAGTAGTTTTCCACACGATAAATTACAGTGAGTCTGCAGGTAAAAACACTATCACATTATAGCAGCTGCTGAATATACACTAGCAGTTTGGAATAATTTGTATTTTTGGAAGAAGTATATTCTGCTCACCAAGGCTGCATTTATTTGATCAAAAATACAGTAAAAATTGTGAAATAATATTACCATTTAAATTAGCTGTTTTCTATGTGAATATCTGTTAAACTGTAATTTATTTCTGTGATCAAAGCTGTATTTTCAGCATCATTTCTCCAGTCTTCAGTATCACATGATCTTCAGAAATCATTCTAATATGCTGATTTGCTGCAAGAAACATTTCTGATTATTATCAATGTTGAAAACAGTTGTGCTGCACAATATTTTTGTGGAAACCATGATCCATTTTATTTTTCAGGATTCACAGATGAATAGAAAGTTCAAAAGATTCAAAGCGTTTATTTGAAATAGAAATATTTTGCAACATTATAACTTTACTGTCACTTTTGATCAATTTCACACAAAGAAGGTTTCTTGAGCAACATATTAAATTGTAATAATGTTTCACAATAGCACTGTTTTTACTGTATTTTTGATCAAATAAAAGCAGCTTTGGTGAGCAAAAGAGACTTCTTGCAAAAACATTCTGAACAGCAGTATATACTGCATATTTTGTGCTTACAGTGTTGTGTTGGCAATGACAGATTGTGATCAGCTACCATTTATTACAAATGGTTTCCAGTACATCATGTTTTGTTTTGGAAAATGAATCATATACAGGAATTTTGAACGGCAATATTTTCTGTGCTGCATACAGTGCTTGAATGCAATGCTTGATACTGAGAAGCTCAGGAAAATACAGTTTGCAGAGCTGATTCTCACACATGCATTGTGTCCAAGAAAGCCTCTACACAACAGCTGGTGAAATGGATTGATGCACATACCAAAACACAAGCCAGACAAATGTAAAATCTCAATTTTTCATGCTGTACCACTGCATACACACTACGCAAAAACAGCCTGTACAGTAACACTGCGTACTTTATCTCTGTTGCCTTCCATCATTGACACAGTCGATTTTCCAAAGCTCATCTGTGAATGCATTTGTATTCTGAGATGCTGATGGTGTATGATTAGTTTTGGTGATTATTGTCTTCTTGTGTTTCCATCACAGCCAAAGAGCAGTATGTCATCCCAGGTGAGTGTGCGCCGCATTCATTAGCATGAGACGAAGCTTTGGTTTGCGAGGCTCTGCTCAAGCGGCTGGAGGATGACCGTGTTGTGTTTGCTGCAGGAACGGAGGACACCAGGCTGAGCTATGACTGTAATAATGACCCCGTCTGTCCAGCCAAATGCCGCTGTGAGTCCAATGTAGTGGACTGCTCCAATCTACGGCTGAACCGCATCCCTGAGCACATCCCAGCATCCACCACTGAACTGTAAGACAGCAAACACCTCACACCTGCCAATGAATGCCAGGAGTCTCCCTTACAAATATTAACCATGGTTTCATTTTAGTAAAAGTGTAGTAACCATGCTTTTTTGGCGTATTGATTACCATTTGTATAACAGTTTTACTACAAATGCCATGGTTAAACTATGGGATGATTAGCAAAACCATGGTTAATTTGTGGTTACCATGGTTTAAATACAGAGTTCTGGCATGAAACTCTAGATAGGTCTAACTCAATCTGACCTAATGACATCATTATCACATGGCACAGCTGATTGGTTCTCTCCTGTATCGGTAGCCAATGAGCTCGCTGCTCAACATTCAAATATATGACTAGTGTTTGCTGTAGCAGTTGCAGCTTGCTTCAGAAACCCTCCACCTTCCCCAGCTCCACCTGTATAGATCTGCTACGAGGTGATTCATGTATGCTATATGGGGGTTATTTCATATGTGTTATATGTGCAGCAGCAATATTTCTTACATGCTCACAGCAGCATGTTGTGGATGTATTGGCAGTAGCATATAGATCTTAATAGATCGTGTGTGCAGATCTATTCCACCAAGACCAAATACATTAGCATTGTCATGTACATTACCATGCCAATCTCTCCGAGAGCTGTCATGACAGAACTGTTTTAACCATGTTTTTTTGGTTTTGTTAGTAAACCCTGCTAAAAAAACAACAACAACAAAAAAAAAACAATAGAAACCATCTCAGAAATTCTAATGGTTTCCACTACAAATACCATTACAAGCTTTTAACCATTAAAACCATTCAAAAGGGTTTCCTGCAGTGTGTTTTGGGACGCATTCCATTAGGATTTAATGGTTTTAACAAGCCACCAATAGAAGGTGACCAATTACCAGCAGAGACCAATTACAGTTTCCATTAAAACCAATACAATTCCCATTATAAACAGTAAAACCATTTCAGCAGGGAAACCATGGTTAATTTTCGTAAGGGCTGTTTATGTTATTTCATCGCGTTCTTCCATGTGCTTTCTCCAGGCGTCTCAACAATAACGAGATCACGGTGATAGAGGCCACAGGTGCTTTCAAGATGCTTTCTCACCTGAAGAAAA
The DNA here is from genome assembly GCF_001515625.1 of Sinocyclocheilus rhinocerous. Classification (NCBI taxonomy): domain Eukaryota; kingdom Metazoa; phylum Chordata; class Actinopteri; order Cypriniformes; family Cyprinidae; genus Sinocyclocheilus; species Sinocyclocheilus rhinocerous. Next base: position 302,800 of record NW_015641015.1, read on the forward strand.
TGTAAGTACGCCGCTCTCTCATCCGTGTGACACTCTGGTCCCGATGCTCCAATGACATTATGGTTTGATCTGCAGAAACCTGAGCAACAATAAGATCTCAGAGATCGAGGATGGGGCATTTGAGGGAGCGTCTCCGGTCAATGAGCTGCACCTGACGGCAAACCAGCTGGATTCAGTGCACAGCGGGATGTTCAGAGGACTGGACGGCCTGCGCATGCTGTGAGCCCAGCTTCCGTCAAAAACCAATCAGATTTGAATCAGCCATAATATATGGTTTTCTTTGTGCGAATTCCTCTTCACGTCTTTCTGTTCTAGAATGCTGCGCAACAATCGCATCAGCTGCATTCACAACAACAGTTTCACGGGCTTGCACAACGTCCGTCTGCTGTCGCTCTACGACAACACGCTGACCACCATCACACCCGGAGCCTTCGACACGCTGCAGAGCCTCTCAACCCTGTACGAGCCAAACACACATTGGCAGAAATCCTGAGAAGGAGTTTAGCATATGGTGGTAGAGACAGATGTTTCCTGTAGTCAATAACTCGAGCCGGATCATTCCTGGGAAGCCGTGCCATTGGAGCCTGATGGTTTCTTCAACAGTCTTTGAGTTGATTTAACTGTATTCTCCTCATTCATTGGTATCATTTGACTTTCAAAAGCTTAAGGGCCTTTCACACCGAGTGCGAGTAAAGGGTTAGTTCACCCAAAGATGAAAATTAGATTTAGATGAAAAATGATTTATTCACCCTCAAGCCATCCTAGGTGTATATGACTTTCTTCTTTCAGACGAAAACAATCGGAGTTATATTATAAAATGTCCTGGCTCTTCCAAGCTTTATAATGGCAGCGAATAGTGGTCAAGCCCAATAAAGTGCATAAATCCATCATAAAAAGTGCTCCACATGGCTCCAGGGGGTTAATAAAGGCATACCTGTCAACATTTGGGTACCAAAATCCGGGAGACGGGAGGGTGTAGTGTTGGAAGTCAAAAGTATCAGATATTAGATTAATTTAAACAATAATTATCAAACAATTCTATTCATTTAGTAACATATAAATGTATCTTAGTGAAGGCTATATCTTTAGATTTTCATCATTCATTATCTTCATTAAACCACATTTACAACTGTGTGTTTTCTGCGTAAAACTAAGGTATGATTTTGGCTTTGGTCTAAACAAAATTAGCAGAAGGGCTTATTGAAAAATGCAAATTCATTCTCTGCCAGCAGGTGGCGCTTTCGGAACGGCAGAAATATAGCCGTTTCTTCTGTAACTGCAGTAAACAAAGCAGCACAGCACCTGAATTTGAAACTTGCAGCGCTCATATTTAATCAATTAAACCATAGCCTTTTGAAGTGTAAGCTATATTTCAATTCTTGTCTTTCTGTCCCCAAATTGAAGACGCTGTACTATTTTGGACTTTTTATGGTCTTAAATCTGAAACAGACCAAAAATAGTTATAGTTATAGAATGAGCCTGAATGCAAGCCTTTAAACAATCTGATGATTAGTGACAACATGATGAAATTTACTCCCATAATTCACACAAAGCATGATGGGATGTAGGAAAAAGGTAGATACCTGACATTATGCTGCACCTTACAATACAGATCCAGTGTTGGGTGTATTGAATTACAAAATAATAATTAATGGAAAGAGTACTTTGTTGTTTAGGACAAGCTTGGCGCTGCAGAGGTGGCTAATTAATATCTTTGTGTGTGTGTGTGTGAATGTCAGAAACCTGTTGGCCAACCCGTTCAACTGTAACTGCCACCTGGCGTGGTTGAGCAGCTGGCTGAGGAACCGTAAGATCGTGACGGGAAACCCGCGCTGCCAGCGGCCGGCGTTCCTCAAAGAGATTCCCCTGCAGGACGTGGCCTTACCAGACTTCCGCTGCCAGGAGGGTACATGCTCTTCTCTTCATAAAGATTGATTTGACACACTGTTTTCACAGTAGGATGATTCACTGCCTGTGTGTCTGTGATGTGGGCAGATCAAGAGGAGGCGAGCTGCATGCCGCCTGTTCAGTGTCCCTCAGAGTGCACCTGTCTGGAGACAGTGGTGCGCTGCAGCAACAAACACCTGCGCGTCTTACCCAAAGGAATCCCGCGCAACGTCACCGAGCTGTGAGTCAGCGCTCTGAGCACCATCACACTGTCTTCTGTCTTTGTATCGTTTCCAGTATCAAGGAATAAATTTTTGCCTCAGAAAAGGGAGGAAATCACAGCCAATCAGAGCTTATGTCATGTTACAGTTTTTTTCAAAATGCTTACACACAGTTTTTGAAACTATGGGCCATTTCTCAAAACTCTACACACAAAACCACAAAACACACACATTTACATTTAGTCATTTAGCAGACGCTTTTATCCAAAGTGACTTACACATGAGCACAATAAAAGCAGTCAAAACTAACAAAAGAGCAACAATATACAGTATAAGTGCAAATGACAAGTCTCGGTTAGCCTAACGCAGGGGTCAAAATCATTTCTTTCTAAAAAAAAAAAAAAAAAGAGAGAATTTTGATTACTAAGTGAACAAATTATGTACAAGTGCTTTCACACATAATCACTGTGTGTAGGTCATCAGTAAATGAGTGTGGCATTAGAATCCCGGTGTTTCCCAAATTAAACAAAAGAGCTGTTAGTTTCGAATGATGCGTGTAATGTAGAGAACTGTTTAGAGTTATACAAAAAGTTTTACAATATCAAACAGAGTTTAAAGCATGTGTGCTTATAGTTTTGCAGACTTGGTCTAAAGATTAGGTATATTAGTGAATGGTTTCACTAAGTGGGCCTCAAGTATCACTTTTAGTGTCTAAGCAATTTAAAAAAAAACTATAATGTGGATCAAGATGAGGACCAATGAGATTTCACAGTGGGCGGAGCTACTAGAGCAATTCAGAGAGATAGAAAAACCTGCTGGGTTTTCTATCTCTAAAGGTTAAGATTACCATAAATGCAAAATCTTTCTAGTTATCAGTAAGAGGGTTGTATATGGTGTGGGTGGTGGTCAGAGCTGTAGTGTGTGTGTGTGTGTGTGTGTGTGTGTGTGTAATGAGAGTGGTTTTCAGTGGGAGTGACACACACAGAGCGTCAGCAGATGCCTGTCATTCCTCCGAGCGTGAAAACCTCTCATTTGGCCAGAGCTCTCACTGACTCTAGCCAGGTGTGCTGTGCTCTCAGCCTGTCATTAAAGCTTCTCCTCCTACCAAAACACCACGAGCAGGTGCTGAGAGGAGCGTCAGTCCTGCCCCACACCCAGCAGACTTTCACACACACATACACATACACATACACACTCAGACACACACACACTCATACACACACACACACACACACACACAAAGGACAGAGCTTCATAAAAGTGGTTCACACAAGTCTTCTGAAGCCACATGACTGTGAGAAGCAGATACAGTATCTCACAGAAGTGAGTACACCCCTCACATTTTTATATGTACTCACTTCTGTGAGATACTGTAAATATGTAGATGGCTTTAACAGTGAGTTTGTGTCTGCAGGTATCTGGATGGAAACCAGTTCAGTGTGGTGCCAAAGGAGCTGTCCAACTTCAAAAACCTGCAGCTAGTGTACGCCTCGCTCTTACTGTTCAACACACGTGTGTAATGGAGAAGTTGTCATCTTGGTTTGACGGTAATGTTGTGATCTTTCATTTCAGAGACTTGAGTAACAACAAAATCAGCTCGCTGACCAACTCTTCGTTTGCCAACATGAGTCAGCTGACGACGCTGTAGGTCTTCCACAGCATTAATGACACGCTGAGACCGCTGAGACACTGACATCTCACTGCAGGATTTGTCTGATTTTGTCCTGCAGGATCCTGAGCTATAACGCTCTGCGCTGTATCCCGACTCTGGCGTTTGGAGGTCTTCAGTCACTCCGCTTGCTGTACGTAGATCTTTATGAACTAAAGCTGCCTTTCCATTGTCTCCAGCACTCGAGTGTGATTGTGGCAGGCAGTCGCATGAAGCTTTCAAACTGATTGTGAAGCAGCTGTTTCTAATTCAAAACAGTAAAATAAATCAATTATGAATGAATGAATATATCCAAAAAAAGACTGTCAATTAGTTTAAAAGAAAAGGTTTTCTAGGGTTATTAATATAAATAATTCTGTTCATATTTTAAAATAATTTGTATTATGTTTAATGAATAACATTTCTGGAAAAATGGTTTATATATATATATATATATATATATAATAAATCTACTAAAACCTAAAATGTTTTTAAAATACATTTATGTTATGCTAAGTGTACTACAAATATATTTACATATGTATGTACTTAATAAAAATACCCTGCAATTGTACTTTTAGTATACTACACTGCTATACTTAAAGTCTGCTAAATTGGAACAGCTAATTTTGTGCTTAATGCACTTTAATTGTGCAGAAGTAGAACTGAAGTCCAACTAAAGATATACATTTACATTTAATCATTTAGCAGACGCTTTTATCCAAAGCGACTTACAAATGAGAACAATAGAAGCAATCAAACCAATGAGAGAACAACAGTATACAAGTGCCATGACAAGTCTCAGTTAGTCTAGCACAGTACACGTAGCTAGGTTTTATGTATTTTATTTTATTTTTATTAAATAATAGAACGGAATAGAACAGAACAGAATAGAATAGAATAGGTAAGTGCTAGTATTAGTTGGTCAGGTGCTGGCGAAAAAGATGTGTCTTTAGATGTTTTTTGAAAATGGCTAAAGACTCAGCTGTTCGAATTGCGTCATTAGCTGTAAGAGTTGATAAAGGAGGAGGGGGAGGAGGACCGAGAAGAGAAGAGAAAGTTTTGAAAAGTGTGCGAGAGTCAGAGCAGTTGTTAATTTTGTTGTGGTAGTATGTCGTTTTAGCAGTGGAGACATTTGCAGAGAAGGAAGAGAGGAGTGACTGATACAC
>NW_015641015.1:307966-331370 GCF_001515625.1 Sinocyclocheilus rhinocerous
TTCTGCTTTGTTAACAGCAGACTGGCAGTTCCAGAGACCAATTGGAATAGAGAGTAAAGTAGTAGAGGACAGAGGGACAGGCCGTAGATTATTAGGATTGGTCTGCCTCCAACGTACAGTGCGTGATTTCTGAGTGTTAGTAGTAATAGTAGAGATTTGAAAGCACATAAGTGAGTACAATTGTCCTAAACAAGTAGATGAGAACAAGCTGTACAAAGAGTAAAGAAAAGTAAAGAAAGGGCAGGAAAGCAATACTCAAGTGCCTTGTCGGTGTCCTTGCTCGGTGGAGTCGCGCAGGTAGAGTCGATGGTCTTTACACTCGTCGGTCTTCACACGAGGGCTGCCGCGGTGACCTAACCAATTTTATACTTGCCTGAGTACTCGTTATTGAATTCAGCTGGCCACGCCTTACTATTTAGCAAACCGAAACTGGAAAGTCCCGCGATACGCACGAGAACAAACGCGACTTGAGCACGTATTTACCACGGTAAAACACAGTAAGTGAAACAATGTTTCCTAGCAACGACAACCGCACTGAAATCTAATGAGAAAACAAGTCAAAACACTTACAAACTGCTGTCCTCTTCTGCTGCTCGACTGCTTCTTCTAGCAGCAAATATACTTAAGTATATTTGATTGTGCTAAAGTGCAGGTATATTTCAGGTACACTTTAAATATCTTGCATTAAAGGACAGATATTATTCAAAGATAATACAATCCTCATCAATAGTGACATTAAAACACATTTTAGGCATTTACACACATTTTAGAAATGTGCATTATACACAAGTACCACTCCAAATAAAGTTTAATTATAATTTTTATATCAGTAAGTCTCGAGTGATATGTCAGTAAATATGTTAATAGATTTGAACTATACTTAGCATAAAATAAATATTTTTTTTAAAGATGTTATTTTTCATTAGGGTGTATATATACTTTATATATATATACTGTATATATAGCTAATTCTTACCTCATGTTCTTAGTTTTGATTAGAATTCATCACAACAAAATCTTTCAAAAGTTGAAATATTTCATTGCACCCAAACTCAAATGGGATCCGCATACACAGCTGCCTCTCATACATACAAATAATTAATAATAAACTATGCCATGATTTTTTTTTTTTTGCATGTTTCATTGATGTGTGGCTGACAAATATGTATCACATTTTTCATATTATTTTATTACTGTGTCCAAATGGATAGAAAATTTTATATGGAACTCAAATACATAAACCCTAAATTTAGGCCTAAGTATTTTTTGAGTGTAAAGCCCTACTGAAATTTTTTCAAGATCCGAACCCAGACTCTCTCCTTCATTGGAGACCATGTGAGCAACTTCTGTCATATCATCAGTGTGTCCAGAGAAACATAATGTCAAAAACAGTGTACAGCGCACTGGTAACATCGCTAACTCTTGTGTTGTTCTAAGGTCTCTGCAGGGTAATGACATCTCTGAATTGCCCGATGGGATCTTCAACGATGCTGCATCGCTGTCACATCTGTGAGTAAAGGGTCCAAACAAATGCATGTGACTAAATATACAGAAAAAACACTTCACAAAATACTGTGTATGACAAATCTGAGCACTGAATATACTGCACACTCACAGAAACAGAGCAGCACATCCGGTCTGTTACATCTGCTTTGGCCTAAAGCTGTAATTTAGAGAGCCGTAAACACACATAAGCTCTTACTGGTGTCTTCCCAGGGTTTGTGCTCTGGTGGTCAGTCTGTTTGTCCTCAGATCCTTTAACCATCTTCACATGTTACCAGCGGCTGCTCGGTGTGAGACCTAGACAGAACGAGTGTGAGCTAGTGTGGCCAAACGCTGCCGGTTATAAAACAGATCTAAAATCACATTGGATGAAGTCACCGAAGCTGATGGAGAGTAGCTGATACACACACACACTCACTCACTCACTCACTCACTCACTCACACACACACACACACACACACGAGGCGCATCACTCTGAACATTCTGTTCTGGCAATAGGTGATTTCTGATTTTTACAATCTATTGTTAACAGCCTACAGTTATTCTAATATGTCACATGTTATATTATGTTGCAGAATAATGAATGATTATCAGTACTAAATGTTATTATCTATTGAATATTGCTGCTGCTAAATGGCATGCTTTATGAAAGCATTAAGCCAAGTGAGAGTGTGGGATGCAGGGATTTTACCATGGACATTTTACTTTACAAATCCAAACTTCATGAGGGTGAGACATGAGGGTGAGCAATTGATGAAAGGCTTTTCATTTTTGGGTGAACGATCCCTTCATTTCTGGTAGAATCACTGTAATACCCAGCCTCTCCTGCCATTTGTCTTTACTTTAGGGGAGTTGAATAGAATTCAATCACGCTTTGTTTGGCAATTTATGTTTAGGACGTCGACAGCGCCATCTAGCAGTAATGAGGATGTAATACAGTACATGGCCTCTCTGAAACGTCTCCATTTTCACGATTTCTCTTTTCCTAGAAGACATATTTGGCTTCCTTGAAGATATAATGTTCCATCAAGTCTGGCTGATCAATATCTAAAAAGTTTGTGAATATTAATCAGGAAGATAAGATTTTCTTATCAAAGTGATCAAATGTTGTGTTTGCAAAAATAAGTGCACACTCCTGAAAATATATGTTTAAAAAGCAGGTGCAAGTTAAAGGCAATTTTAATGTGAGTACGTTGAATCAAAACAATGACTTTAGGTAAGAAAAGAGCAGGTAAATGCCAAACAAGTTTCTCAGAACTAGCAAAGTGACTGTTTCATCTCTCACAGTAATACACAACATGCAGCAGAGAAATGCATGGCTGTTGTTGCACAGATAGGGATGACATTTTTCAGGTTTTATTAAATATGCGTTTGAAAAATGTCAGTTTTTCCATGAGTTGGTATAGTGATCATTATGAAGTAGAAGTATATCTTTATGTTCAGAGGTGATGTACTCATTTATGCTGTGTACTGTACATTATACACAGCCAGGGTTTGTTCAGATGCATGCCTTCAAATGCATCTCATTTTGGCTGTCTACAAATCTGCCTTTGTTTGATCTCAGGGCGATTGGTGCGAACCCTTTGTACTGCGACTGCCGCCTGCGCTGGCTCTCCGACTGGGTGAAAACTGGCTACAAGGAGCCTGGCATTGCACGCTGCGCTGGACCGCATGGCATGGAGGGAAAACTACTGCTCACCACCCCGGCCAAGAGGTTTGAGTGTCAAGGTAGGATGCATGAGTGGAATGACGGTGAGACACTAAAAGCTAAAGATAAATCCATCAAATCCATGATTGTGACCCTTGGGCCGGTTGCACCAGCTAGACATAAAAAAGCTGGGTGTACGCCCTACATATTTACACCTGTTGCACCAATTAAAACTACGATCAGGCACAACTACGACATTCACACTGCAATGGCTACAACTACTAATATAGAACTGAACTGCTCAAGACATTATACCAAGTGAAGCCACCGCGCCATGATTTCATTGAGTAAACATTATCTAAGAAGTCCGTGTTTTTATATGTGAAGTCTCCCTGCACATCCTCATGACAGATTTCATCAAACAAACATTAAAAACGAAGGCGGCAGGTTAAAGTAAAATATAATGAATGTAATACAATGCTTCTCTCTAGAGTTATTTTTTCTAGCTGACTATCGAGTTTATGCACAATGAGGTAAATGTGACTTTTGTGACATTGTGTGTTTTACTGACGTCTTTCTGTGGCTGAAAAAAAATATCATTTATGGTTTGTATTTTGTGATATAACTGACAGAATTTGAAAGCTGATACTTTATTTCTGATTAAAAGTAACGAAGCACAAAACGTACTGCGATTATTGGATGGCAGGCACGCTACAAATAACGAATGGTTTATAATTGAGTCTCAGATGTAGCACTACGCCGAGATGGTGCAACGAGTGTACATTTTTACGCACGACTTAAAGCGCATTTTATGTCCAGCCTAGTCTTACAACTGGGTGCAACCGGCCCCTGGACCACACAACCAGTCATAAGGGTCAATTTTTTGAAAAAGAATGAATGAATAAGCTTTCCATTGATGTATGGTTTGCTAAGATAGCACAATATTTGGCTGAGATGCAACTATTTGAAAATCTGGAATCTGAGGGTGCAAAGCGGCAGGTTAAAGTAAAATATAATGAATGTAATACAATGCTTCTCTCTAGAGTTATTTTTTCTAGCTGACTATCGAGTTTATGCACAATGAGGTAAATGTGACTTTTGTGACATTGTGTGTTTTACTGACGTCTTTCTGTGGCTGAAAAAAAATATCATTTATGGTTTGTATTTTGTGATATAACTGACAGAATTTGAAAGCTGATACTTTATTTCTGATTAAAAGTAACGAAGCACAAAACGTACTGCGATTATTGGATGGCAGGCACGCTACAAATAACGAATGGTTTATAATTGAGTCTCAGATGTAGCACTACGCCGAGATGGTGCAACGAGTGTACATTTTTACGCACGACTTAAAGCGCATTTTATGTCCAGCCTAGTCTTACAACTGGGTGCAACCGGCCCCTGGACCACACAACCAGTCATAAGGGTCAATTTTTTGAAAAAGTTTAAACTGCATCTTATCAGGTTCTGACCATGCATGATGGTTAAATAAAAATCTTTGTGTGCTTCACATCTCATCAGATCTCTTCTACAAGTCTTTGCTCTGTGAGAGACACACTCAGTTGTGCGTCCTTGTAATGTGGATGATTTTTGAGGGACTTCTATTGTGCGTCTGTCAGGGTCATGTGCAGTGAGGGTTGTGTTTCTGTGTGTGCAGGTGAAGTGGACGCTGCTTTACTAGCGAAGTGTAACCCGTGCATGTCGAAGCCCTGTCTGAACCACGGCAGCTGCGAGGCCGATCAGACGGACGGCTACAGGTGTCGCTGTTCAGAGGGTTTCAAGGTGAGCACACAAAACACATGAGCAATGTGAATGCTGACAGATGGACGTGAAACGTTTACATATTTCCTTTCACGCACAGGGCAAGAACTGTGAGACGCCGCTCAACGCTTGCGTCAGTGAGCCCTGTAAGAACGGAGGAGCATGCCACATGTCCGGAGAAGAGGATGAAGGCTTTAGGTGAGTCTCAACATCTTTTGAAAAAAAAAAAAATCTAATTCAAATAAGCTGCAATCCTGAAATAACACTGATATTTCTTATTTTTATCTTTTGCTTTTGGGGTGAAATATGACTTGGACTCCTTCATGAAAGTTCGAGCCCCATTTAAAATGATGCATGTGTTTTCTCAGCTGCTCGTGTGCTGCAGGCTTTGAAGGCCCCACATGTAACATTGACATAGACGAGTGTAAAGACAATGACTGTCAGAACGGAGCAACCTGCATAGACGGGATCAACAATTACTCCTGTTTATGTGCCCCTTTTTACACAGGTACACGTTACTACTTACTGAACACATTATGCTTTTTTCTTCATCAAAACTACACTTTATTTCGATAGTCCACTTTAGGCATTCTACTACCTACAAGTAACTTTGCAACTACATGTCAACTGTTATAGTTAGAGTAAGTTGACATGTAGTTGTAAAGTTAGTCAGTAGTCAGAATGTCTGACCATCAAAATAACGTGTAAGCAGATATTAAGCAGACAGTCTACTAATACTCTAATGACTGCTGGCTGACATGTAGTTGTAAATTTACTTGTAGTTAGTAGAAGGTCTAAAGTGGACAGTTTACAGTATGTGTACTTACAATGCACTTAACTAAGAAATAATATTACTGGGTAATATAAGGTAACTGCATGGGGTAGGTTCAGGTTTATTACCTAGTTATTCACTATAATAAGTACATACTGTAGTATGTACATGTGGAACAGGACTGTAAAATAAATTACCAAATTTTTGGTTACACTGTATTTTAAGGTGTCCTTGTTACAGTGTAATTATACATTTATGTACTGAGTAATATTTGTAAACTACATGTACTTACTATATGGTTAGGATTAGTGTTTGGTTTGCATGTAGTTATGTAAAATGTATTGTTGTTATAATAGTAAGTAGATGTAACGTGTAACAAGGACACTTTAAAATAGTGTTACCAAATTTTCTTTCCTCTCAAACTCTTGTAAGCACATTGTTATTCCACCAGACTTACAGATTGCACTGTTTGTGTGTGTAGGGGAGATGTGTGAGGATGTGGAGGACATGTGCGCTTCTACTCGCAGTCTCTGCAAACACCAGTCCACCTGCTTCATCACAGTCACTGGCCCAAAGTAACCACATCTCCTTTGACCTAGCAGCCTTGTTATTACCCAGATGATCAAATCTTTTTTTAAAGAGCTGTAATGTTGTGTACATGTGTGTTGATCTAGGTGTATATGCGCACCTGGTTATGTGGGTGATGACTGCAGTGTGAACTATGACGACTGTAAGGACCACAGGTGTCAGAATGGGGCACAGTGTGTGGACGAGGTTAACGGATACTCCTGCGTTTGTCCCAAGGGCTACAGGTCAGTTCTATACACCAGTGTATTTACATTTTAACATCCTTTTGCTCACCGGTGAGCAATTTCTTAGCGAACCTTAATCGCACCCTGCCACATCGTGTACTTTGGAGATTCTTGTGATGGAGGTAGTGATGGGAGAAACGAACCTTTTCAAAGCTTCGACTCAATTGAACCATGATTCACTGTTTCGAAGCGCTCGAAACACCACACGCTGCTGACTCCTGCTGGTCAAAACTGTGTAAATGCAACAAAAACTCTTTTTACAAACCCAATGCAAATGCTTTCTTAAAAGTATAATATATTAAATGCAATCAAAATAATAAAATAGCATTAAATATGAAGTGTCTGTATAATGTGTTTTTAAAATTATTATTAATTCACAGGGCTTGTTTTGTTTGTTTTATGGAGAGCTTAAACAAGCCAGTAAGAGACTACAACTCATTCTTTTAATTACACAAATGTCTCATTAAAAATGTTTACAAATCGATGAAACTGATCCGAGATCAGCGACGATCAATGGTTCGCCGCTGGGAGGCGAGCTCAATGAACTCGCATGATTCACAGAGATCGCTGCCCAAAGGCAAACTATTGAAATTTCGAAATGTTTTGAAACAGTTATGATGTAACGAAGCCGAAACGTTTTGATACGCGCTCTGAACCACTGTTTCGAAACAAATGGTTCGCAAAGGTTTCGCAGCTTCATGAAGCAGTGTTTCAAAAGCGGCCATCACTAGATGGAGGCAGGGCCGTTTCTAGGCATAGGCAAGCTAGGCGGTCGCCTAGGGTGCCACCAGCTGAAGGGGCGCCAATGAGCGCACGTACTGGCACTTTTAGCAGGGTTGTGATAAAGAGTGGCACGGTCACCCTGAAATATGACTGCCGCCCCCACTGGATCCCCCAACATTATTGGGCTAGAGTACTGTCAATCTGACGATGCCTGTATGCCACTAGATCAGAGTGCTGTCAATTGCTGCCTGATTGTTGCATGCAAAGTTTGCATCTGGAGCGATCAACAACGCCATTAGATCAGTGGGCTCTGTCAGTGCTTTGGCAAGGTAACACTTTTTTTTTGCCATGCAATAAAGCTAAGTTCAAAGGCCAATTTAAAATATTGGTACAGTAAATAAAGTGCACAAAATCAGTATTTTGATTAGGCAGTATTTGTGGCACTTTTGTGGCACATTTGTCCAAATATTTGTGGCAGATTTGTCCAAAAGGTGTGCGTTTTTTGCGCCAATGCATTGTTAAAGGATCAGCGTGTCATGTAATATATTCCCATATAAACTTAAACATCCAATTACAAAATATTTGTATAGTAAAATTCGCTAATTCACGAGATCAATACATCCTTTATTAGACCGCTTTGTCGAGTTAAATGCATCCTTACGGAGGTGTCGAAATGCTGAATCAATTCATTCACTTCCAACAGCGCTTAATAGGAGGCAGAGCGTCACGTTATTTAAAGGGGACGTTAACGCGTTAACGAGTAGCAAATGATTAAGTAGCTGCATTGGTTACTTTTATGCCACTGATAAAGCTTTTATATGTAGTTTGGGGTAACAAAGGGGTTTTATAGGTTTGACTGAAATAATAATGCAATAACTGACAATTTAAATCAATGTTTCAAGAAACAACAACAAAAAAATTGAACAAAAAACAGATAAAGACAAAAAAGTAGCCATTGATAATATCTAAACAATATGTAGTAGTATAGTATATAGTATCCAAATCAAAATGTAATAAAATTAATTTATGTGTAAATTATGTGCAATGTCTTAGCCACTAGGGATTGTTACATAGGGCTATACAGGCATCTAGTGGCAACACAATGATATTACAGATACTAAATTGTGCAAAATGTTTATCTTGCCAATTTACAAATAATGCATTCAGATTTGTGGAACTCAATGCACTGAATCTCCACAAATTAGTGTCGTTACTATGACAACCAATTTGAATGTGACAAGCAACTGGTGTCTGAAAAGAATTATATATATATATATATATATAATTTGGCAGGGGCAATAGGGATTTCGCCTAGGGTGTCAAATTGGCTAGAAACGGCCCTGGATGGAGGTATAAAGTACTCGTTACCCAGGCGGAGATACTGTGGAGTGTGGCATTCAGAGAGATTGCCCTGCCACCTCTTATTATTGTCAGCCATCAAACCTATGAGACACAGACAACACTCCAGCAGCCTTTAATTCTGGAGGGATTTTATCTGACTCAGTAAGTGAAGAAGTTGAGGATTTGTTACGTGTGCTGACATGGATCTGTACGCTGAAGTGCACTTTCCATCTTACTCGTGCATCTCTGTAGGATGAATGGCTTTTGTTGTGGTATTCCCCATTCATAAGTCATCTTGGATAAAAGTTGTCTCAGAAAGTTGAGCTTTTGCTCAAACACTCAACTCTTACTCTTTTTGTACTCACCATTTTTACATTTCTAGAATATACAGATGAAGGTCATTTTTGGGAACTAATTGGGCAGTAGGTGATTGCCATGATCCTAGGTGGCATTTTCTCACAATTCATCAAGATACCTGAGGTAATCTTACCTGAAATGTAAACTATCAGTGGGATATATTCATTACATACAGTTGTGATAAGAAAAAGTATGCATTTTGGTTATACAATTTGATTTAATCTTCAACTAATTCACAACAGTCAAAGGACTTCAAAATTGTTGATGTGTCTATGATATGGAAAACACTAAATAAGAAACAAGCTGTTGTGACTTAAAGCTCAGATCAAATTTTATGACGAGTTCATGCAGAAATCCAGTTAAATCCAAAGGATTCACTTGCTTGTTCCTCCAAATATCTTTACATAGTTTTACTGTTTAAGAAACAGAATTTGAATTAAACAAAAGTACACAAAAGGCATATTTTGTATGTTTATTTACCACAATCATAACTAGCTATGCTGCTGTTAATAAGGTAACAAAATAAGTGGCACTGATGCATGTCTTCCAAACTGCAATGCCCTGCAATCTTCAGAGTAGTCACTACAAAATAGACCTGTCACGATTATGACAGTTCGATTTATAAATAATTGTGATTATCAAGTTAATTTTGTTTATGTCTGTTATAGTGTACAACACATACACCTTAAAAAGCCATTTATTTACTGAACTTGGAATAATGCAAATGAAATGAATGATCTCCTTTCAGGCATTGTACAAATAGACATACAAATGTGCAGTGTTGGCGGTATTCCGAGACCAGGCTTGAGACACCCTGCTTAGATGTTTCCTTTATTTGACACATAAATTCAGGTCTTGGATCACTCTACCACTGAGCTAATCTGTAGAATGAGGTGTATTTAGTTTGCATTGGGGGTCCTCCAGTACCAGGACTGAGAAACACTGGCCGAGGGCAACACCATCACTATCAGGGCTTTCAGCAGATGTACACAATACAACACTTGTGAAACAAGCTCACAAAGTTGCTGAGAATTCTGACCACCTATTACAGTTTTTTTCAAAATGCTTACAGTTTTTTAAACTATGGCTCCATTTCTCAAAACTCTACACACAAAACCACAAAACACACACACACACAACATACAAAACGTCACACACATCTTGCAAAAGCAAACACTTCTTTGAAAACTGTTTTAACTCATCTATAAATGGTATTTTTGCATAGTAAACACACAAACATAAAATAATTCGCCACATACACGCCGAACTACACAGATAGATAGATAGGTAGATACAACAGATGCATATTCAGTGTGTGTGTGTGTGTGTATGTGTGTATACATATTTATATATAAACACACACACACACACTGAATATGCATATAAGCCAAGTCAGAAAGTCAGCTTTATTTATAAAGCGTTTTGTACAATATACATACAATGTAAGCAGAAATGCAATGGGGTAAAAATAATTTATTTCTAAACAAAAAAAAAAAAAAGATTTTTGATTACTAAGTGAACAAATGATGTATAAGTGCTTTCACACATAATCACTGTGTGTAGGTCATCAGTAAATGAGTGTGGCATTAGAATGGCAGTGTTTCCCAATTTAAACAAAAGAGCTGTTAGTTTCGAATGATGTGTGTAATGTAGAGAACTGTGTTTAGAGTTCTGCAAATAGTTTGTTTTACAATATCAAACTCAGTTTAAAGCATGCAATGTGCTTATAGTTTTGCAGACTTGGTCTAAAGATTAGGTGTATGAGTGAATGGTTTCACTAAGTGGGGCTCAAGTATCACTTTTAGTGTCTAAGCAATTTTTAATAACTGTAATAACTTAATGCCCAAGACCAGAGGAGATGAATTACCTTGAAAGCATTTCAAGTCAATTTAGAATAAAGCTTGCAAAAGTATGTTTAGTTCTCTTTCTAACATTCGTTTGGTATCTCACTATGGGAACGCCTCAGGCGTGACTGAACGCGGAAGCACCAATAATACCACGTCTGCCAACCATGGCAGACCAATCGCTGCAGCGGTCAGGGAGTCCCGCCTCTCTGTATATAAACCGCAGCTACCTGCCGTTTCATCGTTTCTCGCTCTCTTCCCCGTGGAAGATTTTCGGAAGCTGTCCTCAGCAGACTTCGGGAATTATTTGCTTAACCTTTTAAAGATGGAGCCGCAAGGTAACGTCCCAAACGCAATACATTCCTAACGTTTGATGAGTGACTTCACTTAGAGTGAGATAACTAACGTGTCAAGGTGAGTTTTCTGCTCTAAATTTTCTATTTATTTGGGGCACTCACCACGCACCAAAAAGAAGGAAAAGGAGAGCTCTCTATCGCAGCACAGCTCCGTACTAGTTGTCACGTTGTGGTGGGCTTACCGTACGAAGAGTGTGCAGGCTCCATGGCAACTGAGAAAGAGCCGGAGAGCCCCGGAGGAAAAGGTCGTCCTCCCCATCCGTGCGCTTGTGGAATGTGGATTTCTGCTAAGGATTCACACGGCATCTGCATCTCCTGTTTGGGTGCTAAACATGCTCAGGCAGCTCTGTCAAACCCCGAGGGCTGTCCTCTCTACGCGACGTTCTCAGTTAAAACCTGAGAGCGGAGACTCCGCATGGCAGTAGCTGGGAAGTCGGACCCATGCCTCTCTGCTCAACCCAGAGGAACTGATGGATTGCCCACAGGCCGTCAGCTCGTGGGGAGAGATGATGGAGATGGTGTCACCCGTCCTTCCCCCGCTGTTTGAAGATCTGTTAGCAGGAGAGGAAGATGACGATGACGAAGTATCGTCGACCATCCTCGAGGATGAGGATGACGATGATGAAGATGCTATTCTTCCCCCGAATCAGTCGTGTCCGCCGAGTGTACAGGATGAGAATTCACCCTCCCCTCTACAGACGGACATGGATCTACTCGAGGTCTGTTGCAGGGCCATGGCTAGACTGTCGATCGACTGGCCATCCCAACCGGCAGGTCAAGGGGCTGAAAGAGACCTGTATGATGGAAAGAGACTTCCGTCACGTCTCCCTCCGGCGAGGCAGTTTATTTCAACCATCCCGGCCTGTGTGGCTGAAATGAAGAGGTTTTGGGACAGGCCTTTTTCCCACCGTGTACCTGTCAAGGGCTTCTCGAGGCTGGATGTTCAGGGAAGGGAGGATTTGGGAATGGTGGATCCTCCCCCCCTGTAGAATCATCTGTGGCGAATCATTTGCACCCAAGTCGCAGGGCAGCGCTCTCTGCAGAGCCTCGCTGCCAGGGAAAACAGAGCGCTTCGGCGCCTCCTGTTTTTCAAAAGATCTATAAGTTATCTGCACTGGCCGTTCGTGCTTTGAATGCGACGTGCCTCCTTACAGCCTATCAAGCCGAGTTATTAGAGGAGATGGGGCGTCAGCTGGACTCCGGATCTCCCAACCCAGCGCTCTGGGAGGAGATATATGTCATCGCAGATTTAAACCTGTGCACATCCCGCGGAGCAGTTAAAAGTTGCGGTTGGAGTATGGGCTTAGCGGTTGGGGGAGAGAGACTGCTATGGCTGGGTTTGTCAGGCCTCTCTGACAAAGAGAAAGTGGAGATTTTGGATGCCCCTATTGATCCAAAGGCCAAGGCTGTGTTCAATGGAGTGGTAATTTCAGTGGCCCAAGGGGGAAGCAGCTCAGGTTTTAGAGGAAATATCCTCTTTAATGAGAAAAGGAGTGATAAGAGTGATTCCAATTAAAGAAAGCCACATAGGCTTCTACTCCCGTTATTATAACACTTCAGAAAATACAAATTCAAAATGCTTTCGCTCAGAATTTTGTGTCAAAGTATTCGTCAGGGAGACTGGCTCACCTCAGTGGACCTCCAGGACGCATATTTTCACATAGATATTTTTCCTGCTCACAGGAAATATCTGAGGTTCGCTTATCAGGGCACAGCATACGAGTATATGAAAATCCCCTTTGGCCTTGCTTTAGCTCCCAGGGTTTTCAGCAAATGTTTGGAAGCGGCTCTGACGCTGTTAAGGAATGGAGGGGTCAGAGTTTTATCATATCTGGACGATCTGCTCATCTGCGCGCCATCCCCGCGGCAAGCAGAGAGCGATACGTACACACTAGTGACGCATCTGGAGAGATTAGGTTTCAAGATAAACCAGATGAAGAGTTGGCTAACTCCTTCAAAGGAAATAGTCTACTTGGGTCTCAGGTTGAATTCAGTGATGTTTTGAGCTTTCCTATCAGAGGAACGCATCAAGACATTTCACAGCTGCCTCTCCCTTTTTCAACGAGGGAGATCAGTCTCTTTCAGAATGTGTCTTCGGCTACTGGGTCTGATGGCCTCAGCAGTGTCAGTGGTTCCCCTGGGACTGCTGCGAATGAGGGATTTTCAGAACTGGACAGCTTCATAGGGCATTCGCCCCAAGAGCCGTCTCGGCCGCAGAGTGCCTAAACAAACACCTCGGAAAATACAAATTCAACTCACCAGAATGCATGAGCGCTCTCCGTCATTGGAGAGCCCCATCTTTTCTCAGGACAGGATGTCATCTGGGTCCTATTGTATTGAGGAAAGTGGTGACGACAGATGCATCTCTCACGGGCTGGGGGCGGTGTTTGAGGGCAGAACAGTGAGATGAGTTTGGTCTCCTGCACTGAGAGAGAAGCACATACATTTTCTAGAACTACTGACAGTGTTACTAGCTCTGAGACATTTTGCATTTTCTCAAGAATCATCATGTATTGGTCAGGACGGACAATACAACGGTGATAGCCTACATAAATCGGCAGGGAGGAGTTCGTTCTCACAAGCTTCACTTGTTAGCGAAATAACTGATTATGTGGAGCAGCAGGACCCTCCTGTCCAACGGTGATAGCCTACATAAATCGGCAGGGAAGAGTACGTTCTCACAAGCTTCACTTGTTAGTGAAATAACTGATAATGTGGAGCAGCAGGACCCTCCTGTCATTATGCGCGACACATGTTCCAGGAATAATGAACAGGGGAGCAGATTTACTGTCCAGAGGGAATCCTCTGTACGGGGAGTGGAGACTCCACCCCCAAGTGATCCTCATGGTGTGGCATAGATTCGGCCGGGCCGCCATAGATCTCTTTGCATCACACGAAGACGCGCAATGTCCCCTGTTCTTCTCTCTGGCCGGCGACGATGCACCATTGGGTGTGGATGCTCTAGCCCACGAGTGGCCAGACGTGTTACTTTACGCGTTCCCTCCGTTGAGCCTGATCGAGCCGACACTACAGAAGGTTCGGGAATGCAAACATGTAATGATTCTGATCGCGCCATACTGGCCGGGGAAACTGTGGGTTGCGGAGATTGCGCAACTGCTCTACGACCAGCCATGGCCGTTACCCAGCACGCAAGGATCTCCTCAAAGGGCAGAGCCTTTTCTACAGTTAAGGTTTATCTATCTCATCATGTTGGTCTTAACTCGGGTACTATTGGCCAACACCCTCTCATCTGTCGATTTATGAGAGGGGCACGTAGGCTACACCTAGTATCGAAGCCGCTGGTCCCGCCTTGGGATTTGTCCGTGGTTCGAACGCTCTCTCAAAAACCGCTTTCGAGCCCATTGATAACATTGCCTTGAAGCTGCTCGCTTTTAAGATGGCTCTGTTACTTGCTCTCACTACAGCAAAAAGGGTGAGTGAGCTACATGCTTTATCAGTTCACTCCTCATGTATGATGTTCGCTCCGGGGGGTCGAAAAGTAACTTTTAGACCTAACCCGGCGTTTGTGCCTAAAGTGTTTGATCACGCTGGTGCAGTTCAATCAGTGGACCTGCTAGCTTTTCATCCACCACCTTTTTCATCCCCAGAAGAGGAGAGGTTACACAGTTTATGTCCGGTTCGTACTCTGTATACGTATGTTCAGAGAACCCGCACACTTTGTAAGAGCAATCAGCTATTTGTCTCGAGGGCTGACTCTTACAAAGGAAAACCTATCTCGTCAACGCCTTTCTCACTGGGTGGTGGAGGCTATCGTGTTATGTTACAATAATGCTAATATAGAGCCCCCAAATAGGACTACGAGCACACTCTACTAGAGGTATGGCTACATCCTGGGCCCTGTTTAGAGGCATTTCTATTCAAGAAATTTGCGTGGCAGCCAGCTGGTCTTCTCCACACACATTTGCTCGTTTCTATAGACTGGATGTGACAGAACCCTCTCTGGCTTACTCAGCCCTGGGAGTTTTCACCTCCGTCGGGAGTTATGATTCAGATAATAACCCACTCATTCTTTAGTCTGCTTCATCAGCATATCGGCAATATGGGAGTTGTCTATATCCCATAGTGAGATACCGAACGAATGTTAGAAAGAGAACGTTAGGTTACTGACGTAAACCCGGTTCTCTGGTAACATGAAGTGAGGTATCTCACAAACATTGCCCTCCTTGCCTGTCCTGCACGGAGAAGAGATATGCGGAGAATGATGAAATGGCAGGTAGCTGCAGTTTATATACAGGGAGGTGGGACTCCCTGATCGCTGCAGCAATTGGTCTGCCATGGTTGGCAGACGTGGTGTTATTGGTGCTTCCGCGATCTGTCACGCCTGAGGTGTTCCCATAGTGAGATACCTCACTTCATGTTATCAGAGAACCAGGGTTACGTCAGTAACCTAACGATTGTCGTTCCTGAAACTAGAGAGAAGTCTGGTAATATTTAAATTTATTGTCCAAACAAATACTGCCAGACAGAGTTTGCAGAGTTTAAAATAATTCACAATTTTAGGCCCCCCTTGTATCACCACCTTACTGTGGTGGAGGGGTTTGAGTGACAGCACACCAGAGAGCTGTGTTGTCCAGAGCTCTAGCACTAGCTCTAGGCAAATTGGTCCCTGGTGATATGCCAGACACAGAGTGTTCCATCTCAATGGAAGTTAGGCTGCCAGACAAAACCAGGAAACCCAAACACATTGTGAGGGTGAACTGGGAATGTTTGGTGAAGACTCTTGTCCAGAAGACCTTTCCACCTTCAGAGGTGCTATTCCTTTTTCCTGAAGGAGGCTCGAGACATGAATGAACGAATGAATGAATAATGCATTTATATAGTGCTTTATTGTGTATTGTTGTACACCCAAAGCACTTTACAGTCATGTGGGGTGTCTCTCTTCAACCACCACCAGTGTGCAGCATCCACCTTGATGCGACGGCAGCCACAGTACAACGGCGCCAGTGCGCTCACCACACACCAGCTACAGGTGGAGAGGAGAGTAAGTCATAGAGCCAATCAAGTGGTTGGGGATTATTAGCAGGCCATGATTGACAAAGGCCAGGGGGACAATTTGGCCAGGACAAATTTGGACAATTTGGTTACACCCCTACTCTTTACAAGAAGTGCCATGGAATTTTTAATGACCACAGAGAGTCAGGACCTCAATTTAACGTCTCATCCGAAAGACGGTGCTTTTTGACAGTATAGTGTTCCCGTCACTATACTGGGGCATTAGGACCCACACAGACTACAGGGTGAGCACCCCCTGCTGGCCTCACTAACACCAACAGCAACCTAGTTTTCCCAGGAGGTCTCCCATCCAGGTACTGACCAGGCTCAACCCTGCTTAGCTCTTTAACATGGAGTCTGAGTGGACAGATTGGTAGACACAGGAGGTGATGAAGGTGATCTGAAGAGATGATGATGAGGTGATCTGAAGAAAAAGGTCTATCAGGAGTGTTTAACCTTGTGGGGTGATTCGGCTGACTGGTCTGAGCCAGAGACTGCGACCACAGTAGTTATGGAAGCAAAAATTTGGGTGTGGGAAGAGCTCAGAGACACCATTGCAAAGTACTTTTGGTCAGCCTCAAAGAGGTTGTGGCAAGCCATCAAATGGCTGAGGCATGGGGAGGCATGGTCTGCTCCAGGCAATTGTTTATCAGGACCAGGAATTGCCGAGATATTGTCCGGAGGTGGAAGGAACACTTTGAGGAACTTCTGAACCTGAAGTAGATGCCTTAAAAATAAGGAGTCATTGTCCATTCCCTTGGCCGACCCCTGGATGTTGTTGGGCTTTCATGGCTGGTATGTCTGTTCAACACTGTATGGGGATTAGGATCAAGAGATCAAACTTCTCAGCCTACCATGGAAAAGCCTATGCCAGTGCTGGATAGATCTCCGCAAGAAGATAAACTCTTCTAGAGGGGGCATGAGATTTTGCTTAGTTTTGATTTGATTTTGCTAAGTGTTCTGTGGACTTGAAGAAGGTCTATGACTCCATTACCCAGGGTTTTTGTGGGCGGTACTATGGGTGTATGGGGTACCTTTTCCTGCAGTCTGTCTTATAGATGCTCACTCCAGCAGAAGAACATGCATGACAGAGAAAATCAATTACTATCAAAAATGACCTGAAACATTTTGTCTACAGTGGACAGCTTTGTGAAGTCCCATCTACTCCACGCTCTCTCTGTGACCTGGCCGACTGTCAAAACAATGCCCCCTGTGTGGAGCGGGGGGGCCATGCACTGTGTCAATGCCTGGAAGGGTTTGGTGGACCACGCTGTGAAAAGTTGGTCAGTGTCAACTTTGTGGACCGAGACTCCTACCTGCTACTGAGTGACCCGAAGAACTGGCCTCAGGCTAACATCACATTACAGGTATTGTTATTGTATATCATCTTTCATATGGCTTGCAGCATACAGAACTAGTACATTTAGTAGGAGCGCTATATAACAGGTAACCATTGTAGCGATAAGATCCATTTCTTGGCATTGACAAACTAGGTGGAAAATGCGGTCAGATTTGTTCTGTTCATCTACAGATGATAGATCTATTTTGGTTCTGTTCTCAGGTGTCCACCGCAGAAGACAATGGCATTCTTCTGTACAATGGGGACAATGACCACATTGCTGTGGAGCTTCATGAAGGTCATGTTAAAGTCAGCTATGACCCTGGCAGCCAACCAAGTCATGCAATCTACAGGTGATCTGGAGTTTAAGATGTAATTTTTTAATTCAAATTGAATGTTGGCATGCAGGGACATTATTAATTATGAAGATGACAAATCACTACATTTCAGCTGACTACAAATGAAACATTTATGAAGCTTCAATACAATTTAAATTTTACATCGGATATCTTTCATGTTTGTTTTACACAGTACTGAGACCATCAATGATTATTCAAATTGAATGTTGGCATGCAGGGACATTATTATGAAGATGACAAATCACTACATTTCAGCTGACTACAAATGAAACATTTATGAAGCTTCAATACAATTTAAATTTTACATCGGATATCTTTCATGTTTGTTTTACACAGTACTGAGACCATCAATGATGGTCAGTTCCACACTGTAGAACTGGTGACCTTTGACCAGATGGTGAACCTTTCCATAGATGGTGGTATCCCAACAACCATGGACAGCTTTGGGAAAGTGCAGCCCTTGAGGGGAGAAGCTCCACTATATGTGGGAGGTAGGAGTGAACCACGATTATCTGCCTGTCAATCAAAACTGTCAATCACCACTGTGAACTCACCTAGACATGATACATCCTAGAGGAGCCACTGTCCTACACAGTTTAGCTCCAGCCCTTATTAAATCCACCTACCTGTAATTTTCCAGTAATCCTGAAGACCTTGATTAACTAGTTCACATGTGTTTGATCAGAGTTGCAGATTAACTTTGTATGACAGTTGACCTTGAGGAGCAGGATTTATAGAACTCTGCCATATATCATTAATGGTAACTGAATTTATGTGGCATCAGTGCCCTGCTACACGTGTACCACTGTTTTTTCCCCAACTCTGCTTTTACATAATCTTCTCACTGAATCAGGCATGCCGGTCAGCGTCCACCCCACAGCTCCCCGTATCTGGCAGATCCAAAACGGCTCCAGTTTTCACGGCTGTATTCAGAACCTTTACATCAATAATGAGCTACAAGACTTTACCAAAACCCAGATGAAACCTGGTGTGGTGCCCGGATGTGAGCCCTGCCGAAAGATATACTGCCTCCATGGCATTTGCCAACCCAACACTGCCATAGGCCCCGTATGCCACTGCCAGCCCGGATGGAGTGGGCAACACTGTGACCAGCCTTCGGCGAACCCCTGCCTGGGCAGCAAGTCAGTCAAATTCTTGAGGTGAAATATGCAGAGCAGACCGAGGCGCAACAAGTAATGCTCTAATTCCTTCATTCGTTTTACACAGGTGTGTCCATGGGAGATGTATTCCAATGGACACGCAGTCGTATCGCTGTGAATGCCAGGAGGGTTTTCATGGAGCCCTGTGCAACCAGCAGGAGGAGCTCTTCAATCCATGCAGAAAGCTTCAATGCAAACATGGCCACTGTCAGTTATCTGACACAGGAGATGCCTACTGTCATTGTGAGGTGGGCTACAGTGGAGAGTTATGTGACAAGGGTAAGAAAACATAAGCACAACCCTTCGGGCGTATGCTCATTGTCAAGCATTCTGTTTCTGATG
Source organism: Sinocyclocheilus rhinocerous (assembly GCF_001515625.1). NCBI lineage: Eukaryota > Metazoa > Chordata > Actinopteri > Cypriniformes > Cyprinidae > Sinocyclocheilus > Sinocyclocheilus rhinocerous. The sequence continues at coordinate 327,298 of NW_015641015.1, forward strand.
AGATAAAGCATAGATAGCTGCGGTACTACTCTGGTGTTGTTCGGTTATTTTAGACCGAAATTTTTTTTTGGAAATTTCGGGAAAAAATCGGAATGTACGAAACTCAAGAGACTTTTATGGCAGTCGCTATGTGAAAAAATTATGGACTTGATTTCGAAAAAGCTAAATAGATTATGCCTGAAAACACAGTAACTCAGTTACTAAGTTATATTCAGTGCTACACAGCACTGAATATATATGGCTATACAGCCATCTAATGGCTACTCCACGGTATTACAGGGGATTTTCTTGATTTATCTCCACAAGGTGGAACAAATCTGCCTCAATTTAATAATTTTAAATACTTTTGCTCTATTTTTAACTTTAAAAAGCTTAAAATTATATATATTGTATACAGAAAATAGCTCATAATTTAGATTTTATATATATATATATATATATATATAAAATTTCTTTTTTACATTTTATACAGAAAATAAAATAACACCAACTCTGCTGAGAGGAAAGGCAAGCGAGGTGGCCCTTGGCTTGTTTCAGCCCAAAAGCAAGAGAGTAGTCACATATTAGAAGAAAATGATGGTCTTTTTGACTCTCTCTGCAGTGCAGGGCGTGTATTTGAGCACATAAGGCTCCAAAATGGTGACGGAAGGAACATCCACATTTCCACCATGCCTGAATAAAACTATATGTATGATATATCTGTGTGGAAGAATACATCCTCGAAGACGTGCTGGTAAAATAAAACGCGTGAAAAACAAGATGTGCATGGAACGACATGCTGTCTTACCAGATATTTCCAGTCATTTTTTGTTATGGGTTGCGCATGGGACTCTTATGTGTCCCTGACCCAATTCCACTGCAAATATGGCATCCTTAATAAACGACATGGGGGCCAAAAAATACCCAGCAGCCTTCCATGTGAACGTGTGAAGAGCTCTGCGGCGCTCCTGGTGCCATAGTTATGTTGTTGGAGGGGAGCTTCTTTACTATATCTTGACGAGATAGCTGAAGAAAACGAAGTCCAATAAAAGGATCCATTCAATCTATTCCATACAGTGTTTGTCCCTCCATTACCTCAAACAGAGAACTCTACAGAATGTAAGGGAGAGCTGAAGTCAAGCGCTAGCTAGATCTCATCACACCGTTTTCTAAGATGCATGCTCGTTGTCATGTGATGTCTGGATTGTGGTTAATATTAGTACTGCGGAGCAGAAAATAGAACATCGCTTATCGAAACACTGCTAAATATGCAACGCCACTGCAGTTTTTATATTGGCCAGTGTTGAAACTGTTTGAGGGGTACAATATGACTATGGGTTATGACCACAACACTGTACACACCTCTTAGAAGTCACAATTCTCCCGTCTCCCGCAACACTAACGATTTCCCAGAATCCACCATGTTCTCTTTTTGATTCCTTCAGTATTACCTCTGCAAGCTACTGCGTTCATGAAGGTTTGCGAATGGCCACGAACATCGTCCTAGGATTAAAACATAAGTGCAGTTTGGCTTATTTCATTTAATTTCGGTGGGTGTTTATTTATTTTTTTCGCGTCGATTTCCTTTTCCTAACTCCCTAGACCTTCACTTTATACAGAAATGCTTAACAGATTCTAATATATATTTGTATTTCATTTTGGTATAGTATTTTTATATGTTAAAGAATAAATTTGTGTTTTCGGGATTTTACTATCAAACGGCAGTGTGAAATTCGGTGACTTTTGGTGTTTTATTCGGTCATTGCTTATGCAGGCTACAGTGGTTCGAAACTGGCCAAAAGCATAGATAATTATTAGAAGATGTTTTTGTGTGTACAATCTACAAATCAGCCACAATGCGAAAAAAAAGTGCACAGCAATGAAGGGGTGACAAAATTATGCCTGAAAACACAGTAACTCAGTTACTAAGGAATACACAGCACTGAATATATATGGCTATACAGCCATCTAATGGCTACTCCACGGTATTACAGGGGATTTTCTTGATTTATCTCCACAAGGTGGAACAAATCTGCCTCAATTTGTGTTTTCGGGATTTTACTATCAAACGGCAGTGTGAAATTCGGTGACTTTTGGTGTTTTATTCGGTCATTGCTTATGCAGGCTACAGTGGTTCGAAACTGGCCAAAAGCATAGATAATTATTAGCCTTATTGTAATAGGAGCCAGTGTTGATTGTTTTCGAAGTTTTTTTTTTTTTTATTGTAAATGTTGTCTTCCATGTGAATACCACATTTAATTCATTTAAAATTTCTTTGTGATTGATTTTGTAATTATTTATTTTAAGACCTTTCCAGATAGAAAGCTGAAATTTCATTTAAGAGTACGCTGATTTTGAGTTGTGAATAAAGCCGAGGAAAAAGAGGTAATTGAGACGAGGCATTTAATAAGGGTAGCTACCATCCAGTCCTCATATTAAAGAGCAAGTCAATAGCCCCGGCCGCTACTAGCGGTTTCTGTGATTAAGCGCAGACCAAAAGAAACGACTTGCTTATGATGAGAACTAAAATTATGGACTTGATTTCGAAAAAGCTAAATAGACGTAAAAAAAAAAGTCACACTTGTGTTGTTCTCGGACAAAAATGACTGGCATAGGAAATGAATGGGAAACAGGCAAAAATACAAAGATGTTTTTGTGTGTACAATCTACAAATCAGCCACAATGTGAAAAAAAGTGCACAATTCATTAAAATGTGTGATTATATGAGTGTCTATGTCTGCTTTATCAAAATATTTGGTTCTTGGCACATCTGATCCAGTGCTAATTTTGACAGCAAATTTTGATTTAGTTTTAGTCAGTCTTTTGTAGTCATTGTTATTTTTTTTATTTCTGTTTTGGTTATTTTAGTGCATCAAGGTAAGCTAAAGCTTATAAACTAAATGAAATAAAATAAGTTTTTTTCAGTATATGTGTTTTAGATATTTCCTTTTTTATAGAGTTTTATAATTTCAGTTAACATTTATTTTATTTCAATTAATGAAGACTATTTTATGGTTTTAGTTTTAACTATAAAAACCTGATGCTAGTAAAATGTATTTATTAAACACTATTTTGAATAATGTTCTTAGTCTGTCCATCCTGTGATGGGGAATCCCAGACAGAAGCTACAATAGTTGATAATTAAATTAAATACAGTTTATGTACCCAAAATATCAAGAATGACCAGGAAAAAAGCTTGAAATACACTGTGACTCTTATTTTGAAATGTCTGCATTGTTGACTGTGCAAGTTCAGATGATGAGGGAAATAAAATATGCATTCTTACAACCGTCTAAAACATATCACCATATAAATATCGTATAGTAAACATTGTCATAATTCATCAACATTAGTTCATAAGCAATCGCTTGAGCTTGTAGAGCGCGCAACAGCGCCTCGTTTTCCCGCGGTTAGATCAGAATGATGCAAGTTACAATGATGAGAACGATGCAAATGTAGGTAACTACCACACTGACCGAGTCTGAATGGATATCATCCCAAATCGTCCTTCCCTAACATTTTCATCTGAAAAGGCAAAAACAACAACAAAAACAATTAAATTGTGAATTATTAATTATTCACTCTACGTAAATGTATTTCCTGTTGTATACATATATTAAAAACATATTAAAAACACTGAATATTTGAGACCATAAAATCATTCTAAACAGAAGTGATAGAAACTTGTGCATACAGTATGTTCCTATGTATGTCACCCTCTAAAAGGAGGAACAAAACTCTATAACGGTAGACTGAAAATATTAACTACTACATACTTAAACGTAACTTAAAGAGTTGAATTAAGAGTGAAAGGGAAAAAGATGCGATCTTATGAAGAAGTTTGGGACAAATTTCTCATCTATGTGCAAAAAGAATGAGGCTTTATTGAGGCAACCTCAATCACTTATAAATACAGATAAGAAAAAGGCACATTATTCAGGTTACGAAGCCACTTCAATTAGCTAAAATTATTAATTGTTTTAGAATTGTGGATCATTCCTTAAATAATATCTGGTTCAATAGTTCAAGCTGTTGTAATAATAAGCTATACAATGTAACGGTCAAACAAACAAGTGAGTTATTGGGTTATTTAT
>NW_015641015.1:331601-345772 GCF_001515625.1 Sinocyclocheilus rhinocerous
GGTCAGATGATGAGGGAAATAAAATATGCATTCTTACAACCGTCTAAAACATATCACCATATAAATATCGTATAGTAAACATTGTCATAATTCATCAACATTAGTTCATAAGCAATCGCTTGAGCTTGTAGAGCGCGCAACAGCGCCTCGTTTTCCCGCGGTTAGATCAGAATGATGCAAGTTACAATGATGAGAACGATGCAAATGTAGGTAACTACCACACTGACCGAGTCTGAATGGATATCATCCCAAATCGTCCTTCCCTAACATTTTCATCTGAAAAGGCAAAAATGCCTGTGCCGGCGTCACTCCAGCAAGACTCTGTGCCTTTGTACAGATTCGTGTGGCAGTCGTCGGTTCGTGCTTTTCTTTACTTCTCATCGCAAAAATATCCTGACCTAAAGCTTTGGAGAGTAGCCTTTGATTCTTGGGGTTGTTCTTCACCGGTGATGCAATAGCAAACTTTTTCAGGTGCTTCTTCAACCGTTCGGCCTGGAGGCTGGGAAATATCCCGTGAGAGGACCCTGCTCCTGCTGCCGAAGTGTGAAAACACAACTGTGTTTCAGAAGGAAGTCTGGTGTTCACCTTCTTAACAATTACAAGCGATTTAGTTTCAGTTGACTGCAGGAACCACCTGCAGATACTGGACAAGTCAAAGGGCTTCATGAATAGCATTTGCACAGCGGATAACTTTTGTTGTTCCAATGGCCTTGACTTTCGTACTCTGCGTTTGCTTTTCCAGATTTCTTTAAGCCTGTCTGCCTTGTTTTTGGGTTTTGGTGCAGGCTGACCCTCCTTGTCCACTGGAACCCAACTTTTGTGCATTTTATCAAACTTTGAATTTAAATTGGAAATCAACTGCTGGTGTTCTTCCCCCCTTAGCGCCTCCAAAAATTTTGGGGGACTGCAAACAACAGGTTCGGTCATCTGAAGACTAGCTATGCGGAAGGACTCATCTGGCAATTTCAGTGAGCCTCTTATTTGGGCCTCCACATGCTTCTGCTTTTGGATTTTACGTTTTGAACTCAAGGGGCTTTCTTCAGCTTCCCCACTTGATGCTGAAACCCTTTGTGGTCTCAGAGGACGTTTATTTCTACTAGGGGTTGTTGTTGAGCCACAGGAATTTTCACTATTAGCTACATTCCCTCTTCTCAACGACACGCGTCCAGGGCTTTCTGATGCATCTACGATAGCAGATTTATTGTTACGGGGCTGTTCTGTAATTAAACTGGCACTGCTTCTTAAGGGCATGTGCCCATTGGCCTCGTTTTTTCTACAGGTAGTACTAGAGTGCGAACTGACAGGTTGTTCACTGATTAAATTTTTACTGGAACTTTTAACAGGAGAATCTTTAGTAACAGTCGGTTTAATTGAGTTAACAGTTCTGCTTCGTAGAGGCATATGCGTTACTGCCTCGGAAGATGTACACAAATCTCTATTAGATGCCTGCTCACTAATAGAGCTGCTATTTCTTAAAGGCATTTGCCCTTGCTTCTCTGAACGGCCTTCTGTCGGACTGATCGACTTGCTACTTAAAGGCCCTTCAGTGTTACTTCTGCTTCTCAAAAGCATATTTTCAGAACTTGGTGAGGACTTGTTGATGGGTGAACAGGGCCCGCTAACAGACAGCTCAACGGAACTACTTTTATTTCTAAGTGGCATTTTTTCAGTGCTTTCAGAGGTTTGATTGTTCAGTTTGTCGTGCTTTCCACTCTCTGGGGAGGAGGTGGTGCTTACAGTCTCTGGAAGAACCTCAGGTGACAAAACACTTGGCAAATCATTATTCACTTTGATGCCTGGACTTGGATGCTCATCTCTCCCAACAGCGGTTGCGGTTCTTGATTTTGGTCTTGTTTTGACTGCATGATCCACAACCAGACTATTACAAGGTTTGGCAGCCGGGACCTCCGGTGCCATTTCAAGAATGTCGACAGCCTTCAAATCAGGCTCCTGCTTAGTATGCACGTTTGTTTCAGTAGAATGAGTCTTTGGGCTTTTATCATTGGCATGATCAACAAGTTCAGAAGCACCACACTTCATAGAGTCTTTTGTTACGTCAACACTGCCTTTACTTCTACTACGCAAGCATCTGTCTGAGGGCACTGCATGTTTTGCATTCAAAACTTTTGAAGTATGCAGATCCACATCCTTCTCTTTACATTTTACAAGTGGTTGTACAGTAGAGACTTCAGTCAGGCTGGACACCGCTGAATCTCCTTGATTCTTCACTGGTAGTTCGGAAGAGTTTGCTTTGTCATGTACAACTTGTTCCTGAGCACCTCTATCCTCCTCAGTGTTTGCTTTTATTTCTGATGCCTCGGATTGTTCCTGGACATCTGCTGCAGTCTCGACTTCCGTGTTTTTTTTTATTTCCCTTTCATTTCTCGGTTCTATGTCGACTTCATCAGTACAGCACTCTTTGGCCATGTTAGGGGACACATGGATCAGTGATGGTTCCAATGATTTATCCTCGCACTCAGCCTTTCTTTCTGTACCACATACCACCTCTTCTGGCATGGGCCCAATTTGGGAGTCACATCCGTCTTTCTGTACAGTGAGTTCTGTTGTTTCTGTGCTTTCTTCTACAGTGTCCATGCATTTCTCTGAGATCAAATCTGGTTGCATGGTTAATTCACTCCGATTACCTGACAGTTCATTGAATATTTGGCCATTACTTTCAGTTTTACCCGTCTGACTGGTTTCAACCATCAGACCCAGACTTGTTACTTTTACGACATCTCCTGGCATTTCATTCTCCGCTATCTGCTCCGATGGTAATTTTGGAATAACATTTTTCATGCAATCCCCTGCAAAAAGTGTGTTTACTAGAGGTACACTGCCAGACTTAGAAAGGACCTGCTTCGGAGTCACTGAGGCGTGCACGTCTGGCATATGAGCTGGACAATTCCCACTAGAATCGCCTATAGATTTACGAGCTAAGGTACGGACTGTTTTTAGTTCCAAGTACTCCTCCACATATTTGTGCCCCCTTGTGCTCTTTCGGGCATTTTGTCGTGGATGCAGTCGATTACGAGATTGAGGCTGACATTCTGTAATTGATTTTCTGATATAAACTATGTCACAATGGCTATCCGGATCATTTATGAGACAACTTAAAGAGCCATTCCTTTGTATAAGGCAAGAACCTTTTCTGCTTTTCCTGGCTGTTCTTGGAGATATTGGTACAACAACATTTGATGTCTTTTGAATTGTGGAGGGTTTCACAACAGCATCTTCGTTTTGTGCAAAGCACTTCTGTGTGCATTTCAACAAATCTGCATGATCAGACACCGCAGTACAAGTTGGCAAGCATCGCTCCGCACTGCATAGACACTTCTTTACAGAACTGCTACTTGGAATTTGCTGAATGCTTGAACCTAACACTTTTTTTGCTCCCAGATTATCAGTAGTTGTCTTTGTCATGACAAACAATTCTGTTGCAGAACTTGTATTTCCACACTCAACACCTGTTCCACAAGATGAAGATGACAAAACTTCCATTTTGCCAATGTCAACTTGTTTTTCAGTCATTACCCGTGCAACACTGGAAACATCAGCCTTTAACACCTCTGCAGTAGGCTTTTGACTGTTTGTGACAACAGATGACTCTTGAGTCTTACAAACGCTCACAGCAGCATCCACGGAGCATGTTCTCTCAGACTGCTGAATCTCAGAGCTGGTTTCAAACGATGCATAACTGCAGCTGGTTGTTGCCTGCTTCTCAGACAAATCTGGTGTGGGTGCTTGGAAATGGTTGGAAGCAGCCACAGTCTTGACTTCGCTTTGTAAGAAGCCTAATGCATCAACTATTTGGTGCTGGTGGTGCAAACACAGCTTTGACATGAACAGTTCCAAAGTGTTCACAGACTGTAGATCTTTTACTTGAGCAAGACTCAGGTCGATGGAGTCCCTGAAAGACCAGGCAAAAAAAAAATTGAAATATAAATGACACATTCTCAACTGTATAATACTGAAATGTATGTTGTATGTGACAAGCAAATAATATAAACCTGGTAAAAAGAGACTGTATATATCCTGATCTACCTTTTGACCAAATGTGTAGTTGGGCTGACATGAGAATTCCTTAAAGATGTATGGCCTTTGTTAAAATTCTTCTTAGTCGAAAGATCAAGAACTCCATCTAAAGAGACACAAATCATTCAAAACAAAGATAAACCAATTTCTTTTTAACTAGTAGCTCTTTACATATTTATAATTCTATACTGCACCTTGCTCAAAGTCCTCCACTTTGATCTTTCTCAGAGAAAGGTCCAGCGGGGCATCTTGGTCCACCATGACGAACTTTTCCTGAGCAGAAGCAACGGAGTCTATTTTGACAGCAGTGGATGAAGTGATACAGCTAGTTTTCAGAAGGCTTTGTTCCTTTTTTCCATTGTTCTGAAGGGAGTCCTGAGAGCAGTTGTTTCTTGAGGTATAATATGAAGCTAACTTATTAATCATCTGCTGCAAGATACCACAAGCCACCACAGGGATGTGAGGATCTGGAATTCTTGGCGCGTATTCTGTTGACAGTTCAATTAGACATGTTGTTAAAAATAAAGCGAACCGTATAATAAAATAAACATCAAAGACTGAAAATAAACATCACAGTTGACAAGGACTTCATTTGAATGTCCAGGAAATAGGACACTTTGATAAGAACAGACTAGAAAGTAAAATTCAGGCTTGGGGTAAATAGCTCTGCTAAATGCACATTAAAACTTGTGAGAGATTAATCGATTTACTTACTCCGGACAGTACCAGTAACTTACTACAGCAAACGTTGCAGTCACTTCCATCACTATAATGCACCATGTCTGACCATTAATTTTCACACAAATGACTGACTATGTGCTGGGATGCTCACCTTTCCTGTGTAACACTGCATTCAGGAATTCCTCTGATTGCCACTCAAGTCTGCTGATATTAGAAGGATCTTTACCTAGTAAAGGCTTTCCTCCACTTTCCACAATTTGTTTGTTGAGTGCAACTACATGTTCCTGTTCATGGGGGAAAATACAAAGAGAATGAAGGGTGGAGGTGTGTGTTTTTACATACTTTTAAGAGACACATATACAACTTAATTCATTCCAAAACCATGGAAAATTAAATTAACACTGAAAATGCTATCACTGAAAGCACTGTATCCACATGACTTAAACAAATAGTATAGCTAGTACAGGAAAAACAGATAGCCTAAGGTAAAAAAGAAAAAAGATCAAAACGGTTCTTCCAAGGTGCCTTGACATATCAGGAAAAGGGGGGAAAGTGTTGTCATGACAAACAATTCTGTTGCAGAACTTGTATTTCCACACTCAACACCTGTTCCACAAGATGAAGATGACAAAACTTCCATTTTGCCAATGTCAACTTGTTTTTCAGTCATTACCCATGCAACACTGGAAACATCAGCCTTTAACACCTCTGCAATAGGCTTTTGACTGTTTGTGACAACAGATGACTCTCGAGTCTTACAAACGCTCACAGCAGCATCCACGGAGCATGTTCTCTCAGACTGCTGAATCTCAGAGCTGGTTTCAAACGATGCATAACTGCAGCTGGTTGTTGCCTGCTTCTCAGACAAATCTGGTGTGGGTGCTTGGAAATGGTTGGAAGCAGCCACAGTCTTGACTTCGCTTTGTAAGAAGCCTAATGCATCAACTATTTGGTGCTGGTGGTGCAAACACAGCTTTGACATGAACAGTTCCAAAGTGTTCACAGACTGTAGATCTTTTACTTGAGCAAGACTCAGGTCGATGGAGTCCCTGAAAGACCAGGCAAAAAAAAAATTGAAATATAAATGACACATTCTCAACTGTATAATACTGAAATGTATGTTGTATGTGACAAGCAAATAATATAAACCTGGTAAAAAGAGACTGTATATATCCTGATCTACCTTTTGACCAAATGTGTAGTTGGGCTGACATGAGAATTCCTTAAAGATGTATGGCCTTTGTTAAAATTCTTCTTAGTCGAAAGATCAAGAACTCCATCTAAAGAGACACAAATCATTCAAAACAAAGATAAACCAATTTCTTTTTAACTAGTAGCTCTTTACATATTTATAATTCTATACTGCACCTTGCTCAAAGTCCTCCACTTTGATCTTTCTCAGAGAAAGGTCCAGCGGGGCATCTTGGTCCACCATGACGAACTTTTCCTGAGCAGAAGCAACGGAGTCTATTTTGACAGCAGTGGATGAAGTGATACAGCTAGTTTTCAGAAGGCTTTGGTCCTTTTTTCCATTGTTCTGAAGGGAGTCCTGAGAGCAGTTGTTTCTTGAGGTATAATATGAAGCTAACTTATTAATCATCTGCTGCAAGATACCACAAGCTACCACAGGGATGTGAGGATCTGGAATTCTTGGCGCGTATTCTGTTGACAGTTCAATTAGACATGTTGTTAAAAATAAAGCGAACCGTATAATAAAATAAACATCAAAGACTGAAAATAAACATCACAGTTGACAAGGACTTCATTTGAATGTCCAGGAAATAGGACACTTTGATAAGAACAGACTAGAAAGTAAAATTCAGGCTTGGGGTAAATAGCTCTGCTAAATGCACATTAAAACTTGTGAGAGATTAATCGATTTACTTACTCTGGACAGTACCAGTAACTTACTACAGCAAACGTTGCAGTCACTTCCATCACTATAATGCACCATGTCTGACCATTAATTTTCACACAAATGACTGACTATGTGCTGGGATGCTCACCTTTCCTGTGTAACACTGCATTCAGGAATTCCTCTGATTGCCACTCAAGTCTGCTGATATTAGAAGGATCTTTACCTAGTAAAGGCTTTCCTCCACTTTCCACAATTTGTTTGTTGAGTGCAACTACATGTTCCTGTTCATGGGGGAAAATACAAAGAGAATGAAGGGTGGAGGTGTGTGTTTTTACATACTTTTAAGAGACACATATACAACTTAATTCATTCCAAAACCATGGAAAATTAAATTAACACTGAAAATGCTATCACTGAAAGCACTGTATCCACATGACTTAAATAGTATAGCTAGTACAGGAAAAACAGATAGCCTAAGGTAAAAAAGAAAAAAGATCAAAACGGTTCTTCCAAGGTGCCTTGACATATCAGGAAAAAGGGGGAAAGTGTAAATGAAAAAAAAAAAAACTACCTTCACTTTTTCTCGTCTTAAGCAGCAGAAAAGACAATTTTCATCAAATGACCAATTTGACACACTTGCAGGCTTAAAATCTGTGGATCCAAAAGAAGAGGCAAAATTCAACTGTGTGTGCAAGAAAGGGAACTTGGGGAAAAAAAAACTACCAGTTTTACAGTCCATTTTGGGTAAGTAAAATGGAAACAGTCAATCAAAAGCATCCTTTGACCAGTGCCATCGAGCTCTAGTGCCACCACCAGCTCAAAGAGGATATTGTTTTGGTTGTATCTTTGAACCCTTTGGTCTAGTATCATTGGCTGGACCAGATGTTTTGAATTTGTCATGTTGATCATCCAACTAGAGTAGAACATACAACTAACAGACCTTTTTCAAATTTCCGGGGTTTTCAGAAGTGGAGGGCTGATGATACACGGGGCAAGATTTTGAGCAGTGTTTCTGGGCAACTTTGGGTAATGTTGCCGTCAACCAGGTGAGACACAGGGCTCACGACCAATCTAAAGTATCCATATAGACATTTGTTACCCATTCTCAGTGGGAAAGTGCCCATGCAACATTGCTCAAAAAAAGTTGACCAGCAAAATTGCTCAAAAACTTGCTCCGTGTATCATCAGCCGAAGTCATCATAGTTAACTTTTATAGTGGTGAACAGAAAACTAGAACAAATATAATTTCTGAATTTTCATTTGCCACAATAGCAAGAGAAAACAACATTGTGATAGCATTTCTATGACTTTACAAAAAAAATAAATAAATTGAGATTATGGTCAGAAGATAGACAGAAGTTAGGGCTGGGACAATACGCTAATCTGCCGATTCAATACTATCCCGATACTTGTGTGCCGATTCAATATATATTGCGATAATTGAGTATTGCGACTATATATTATATATTGCGATTCGTTATTAAAATTTATTGCGATTTTTGTTTGCATATTAAAGACTAGACAATGGAAAATACTTGATTATACCCTTAAAAGAGACTGTATATGAAGAGTCATATTAACAAAAACAATGCATCACATCTTTCTGAACTTTTATTTCAGGAGCATACACATACACAGTGTCTATTTCAAGTACCTTAAACCATGAAACTTTCAAGTACGAAAACCCTAAACTTGCACATGAATATAAGTCAAATGTTCAACAAAATGAGTAGAAAAAATACTTTCTGAAATAAAATAAAGTGCTGTTACTTTGCATATCGTTTTCATTCATTCATGTATTTATTAAGCACCAATAAACACAACAGCAGTTGACCATAGTGCTGTACAAATAAGATAAAAACAATAATAAACAATAATGTCAATGAGAATAATAATAAAAATAAAAAAAAAACAAAGTTTAAAAAGTCAAAGTAAGAAAATAAGATTTCAATTTAGTTTTAAACTCAAGACAGAATTTGAAGTTTTCACAGATAAAGGAAGGCTATTCCATAGCCTCGGCCCAACTATTGCCAATGCACGATCACCTCTTGCCTTTAATCGGGATCTAGGCTGAGACAAAGAGTAGTTTTTTGTAGATCTCAGACATCTTGTTGGCTTTTTTTCTTTTAATAAGTCAGACAGATAAGAGGGTGCCAGATGATTTAGGGATTTAAAAACAAATACCAATATCTTAAAATCAATTTTATAACACACTGGGAGCCAGTTTAAAGTCTTTAAGATTGGAGTAATATGCTCTTGCTTGCGAGCCCCAGTTAAAAACCTGGCTGCAGCATTTTGAACCATCTGGAGTCGTGATACAGAAGACTGGGGTAGATCAACATATAAAGAAATACAATAGTCCAGACACGACAAGACAAGGGCATGTTTAACTCTCTCAAGATCTTTAAACGATAGCCAAGACTTGACTCTAGAGAGAAGTTTTAACTGAAAAAAAACGACTTCACTACTGTGTTAATATGTTGATCAAATTTTAGGGAGGAATCTAAAAGGACTCCCAAATTTTTCACAGTTGGTTTGATGGAGTTCAGATATCCCAGATTATGGTTTACATTAGCCTTATTCACCTGAGGCCCAAACACAATAACGTCTGTTTTACTAGAGTTTAAGCATAGAAAATTTAAAGACATCCAAGATCTAATGTCCTCGCATTAAATTTCCAACGCAAAGTAAATAACTGTCATTACGTCTAAATTAACTCATAAATCAAACAACTTCGTAAATTGCATAAACAATTATGCAAAACAGCATCATGTATTTATGCATTGCTTAGCCTAATACAAAGAGCCGAATCGCCCATCACACAGATTGCATTTAAAAACATAAGAGACGCAGTGAAAAGGAATAAATCTCCACAAATTCGTGACGTGTTTTCTAAAAGTTTAAACTGTTTTAACTTTTCATGGCTTTCTATACATCTCTTCTGTGAGACGTGAGCACAGCAGTCATATTTGTCCGTCTAAAAAATGCGCTGAATATGCGTTCTGTGCACTGATCTATAATAGAGAACTGGATTGCTCATGACGTCATGAAAGTGAAGCCGCCGAGCCGCCATATTGGTATTCCCCAGTATTCCCATACATTCCATCGTGCGCTATATCAAACATTTTTTTCTATCGTTATTGAAGAGGGTGTACCGTCTATAAATATCGATACAGTTTTATCGCCCAGGCCTAGTAGGAAACTAAAAGGACTCCCAAGTGTTTCACAGTTGGTTTGATAAAGGAGTTCAAATATCCCAGATTATGGTTTACATTAGCCTTATTCACCTGAGGCCCAAACACAATAACTTCTGTTTTACTAGAGTTTAAGCATAGAAAATTTAAAGACATCCAAGATCTAATGTCCTCTAGACATGCAAACAGATTTCCTAACCCTTTCATATCTTTTTGCTTCAGAGGCAGATATATTTGTGTATCATCCGCATAAAAGTGATATGCAGCGATCATTAGATATGATCTAATGCAGCGGCACTGCGCACGCAGAAGGTTGTGGCTAGAAGGGATACAGCTCCGACCGGAAACGAACAATGAAATTAATTTTCTACCCATTAGATTGTGTTTTATTAACGTCTACACCTACCCCAACCCTAAACCTAGCCCTTACAATAATGAAAAAATTGTAATTATTGTTGTACAGTGTGACAAAAATTACGCTGTATTGATGTGCACATGCCCAGTAGCGCCATACGTATCCCTTCTAGCCTTAACCCACGCAGAACGATCGTTGTATGACATCAAAGCACCGCGAGAGCTACAGAGAACAGACGGCTCTGCATGCTTTCGAATCTCTCTCGTGGTGCTTTGATGTCATATGCTGATCGTCTGCGTGGTGCTGCTCCAAGTCGAACACACCTATACACTTCGCCCTCTGTTGGAATCTCTCTAGATTAATGATGTTAATAAGTGTGGAAACGCATCATAGTCTGTGTAAAGGCTCTCATGATCTTTACTATGATCTGGCACCAAGTTTGGTGACACTGCCATCCACTGGTCAGGGGGAAAATGGCATTGTTTTTCAGTATTTCAATTACCAATTTTATTTACTCATGTATACATTAGTACAGAGGTCTTCAACCCTGCTCCTGGGGACCCACCGTCCTGCAGAGTTCAGCTCCAACCCTAATCAAATGCACCAGAACCAGCTAATTAAGCTTTTCTGGATCTCTTGAAAAGCTTAATTAGCTGGTTTGCTGGTCAGGCAGGTGTGCTAAAGCAGGTTGGAAATAAACTTTGCAGGACGGTGGGTCCCAGGAGCAGGGTTGAAGGACCTCTGCATTTGCATATTTGATTTGTATATCTGCCATAAATGTACATAGCGACTAACAGTGCATTCATGGTATCTGTTTTTCAGTTCAATGGCCAGCAGCTGTGGATGGGGATTTGGATTCATTTCAGGGAATTAAAAATCTGAATCAGCTCAAAAAGTTATTTGTTCAGTGATGCTTTCTGCAAGTTACAACACTGCACCAGTAGTTGATGACCAGCAAGTGTCTTTGTGTATAACTCTGATCATCGTTTACTTCTGATTATCGGTTCTAGAAAGACAGTGGGTCTAGGCAGTATATAGACTTTGTAAATTATAGGGCTGCACGATTAATCAAATACAATTGTCATGCGCATCTTGTCAGTAAAGCCGGTTCTGTGATTAGTAGTAAATCTCCATCATGTGCTTTCAGATGGAGCAGCATTTACTACACAGAGCCGTAGTTCACTGACAAGCTACACAAAATTCAATCGCGCGATTATGAAATCAAAGACATCGTTCTGCAATAACGAAAGCTGTTTGCGTAGCTTCTCAGTGGCTCATTTTTGGTCATACCGCCCAGCGCTAGCTAATCAAGATCTTCTACGCATTGAGCTACTATATTTCTCTAATATTTTGAACGAATAATGCAGCAGCGGCGCGTCTCGTGGGCTAGACTAACAAAACATTAAAATGCAACAACTTCACTTACATCATCATCACCGCATCTCGTGCTCCACTAATGACGCTCCCTGATGCACTCCTAACATTCAAATGCAAATTTTTATTTTAAATTCGACTAATATTCATTCTTTATTCACAATCTCCTCATCACAGGAAGGCACAGTACTCAGCATGTGTTCGTGTTTGTGTGAGCTGTCTGCATCACAGAGTACGTGCCTATATCGTGCGCTATATCGAACATTTTTTCTATCGATATCGATGAAGGTATACCGTCGATAAATATCGAAATCGTTTTATCGCCCAGGCCTACGATTAGCATTGCATTATTAAATACTTTATTATAATGAAAATTATAGTAATAATTATAATAAGATCTCAGATAGGCCTAAATCATATATTGTCTTAGTCCTGTGTTTATTTTATTTATTTTTTTACCTTTATTTATATAGCGCTTTTAACAATACAGATTGTTTCAAAGCAGCTTTAAGGCCGTTTCAAACTGAGCGTGATGCGAAAATGTGAGGCGAATCGCCGATGAACGGTACTTTCACACCGAGCGCGAAATGATTGATCACCTTCTGCTAATTCACACCTGCACGCTAGGTGGCGCCAACCAGCAATGCATTTTTCCTCAGATATGCATCTCGTATATGGATTTAACATCGTCCGCTGCTCAATATACAGCATTCAATTAAGATAAATAAAGTTTGGTTCTACACCAGAAACACAAACTATCCATAATGCTATTAGAATACATCCTAACATATGAATAGAGGTACAATTTGCATCAAGCTACACTTGAAAATATATGTAATTTTGACGAGGGAACGGAGCGAGGCCGGTGGAGTAAATGCGCGACACCTGCGCCACTCACCGGTCTCGCTCCGTTCCCCCGGCTCTCGGCCCCGCCCCTCTCTTCACAGTAATTATTAACGTATTTGCTTAAAACCCCCTTTAAACCATCATCGAGTGCTTCTAATATCTTAAGATTGTAATCTATAGTTGGGATTCTATGATAGGCAGACATCCACTTTTTGTATGTTTAATAACGCTACACTGCTTACAATTTGTCAAACAATTGTTATAAAAATACCATGAGTTGCATACAAAACACATACAGAAAATATATAGTCATAATCATGTCTATTTGCTTTCATATTTTGTGCAGAAAAATGTTTCACTCGAAGATCTAGAATGAACGCGCTCTGACTAATAAGTCATAACACTCGCGCATTAGGAAGAAAACGGACAGTGCTCTCCAGATCACATAATTCAGTGGAGAATTAACAGAAATTATATTAAAGGGATCATATGATGCTGCTAAAAAGAACAGTATTTTTATGCACCAAGAGCTTGTAACACTCCAAAGAGAAAGGAAAAATTTAAATCGCATCATATGACCCCCCTTTAAGAACATGCGAAAATAATCTGTTCTCAGGTAGGCTACCAAAGATAACAAGAACTCGGCATCCACTCTCTCCTCTCTCGGAATACTCTTCTTCGGTGTTTGTTTACACTGGTTTTTGAAACAGCGCCACCACTTTCACGCTTTTGTGCAACAGCAGCTGCTCCACGCACGTGATCTAAGCTCAAATCTAATTGGACGGCTTGTTTTCCTCGCGGAGCGACGGGGGGGAAAAAAATCGACAAACAGGACGAAAAAAAATCTTGGGCCTTCAGATGGAGATTTACTACTGATCACAGAACCGTGCTTCACTGACAAGATGCACATGACATTTCATTTTGATTTATCGTGCAGCCCTAAGTAAACTATAGGGCTGTCCCTAATAGCCGACTATTCGTTAGTTGACCAAAAGAGGCTTTGTCGACCAAAATGTTATTAGTCGCAGAAAAAAAAAATCCACAGGCGAAGTCACACAGTCCGTGACGGACAGATCGTTAATGGCTGGTCTTTGTGGTAATACAGTACATCGGGCAGGACATCCAAATACTCACCTATCATTCATCGACCTCAAATATGGCTTATCATCTAAAATATGTTAGTATTAGCAACAAAACACGCTTTTGTAAAATAATGAAAGCAAACAGTGCTTTCTGCCATCTTGGCCTCCATGAATTTGAGCGTGAAACTCAGTGTATACCTTCGCCTTACAGACATTAAAAATATATCTATATAGAGTGAAATGTCTACTTTCAAATGAACCAATTCAAATGGAAGACAAATTCTCCGATTATGTAATCCGTATGAAACATGTATTACAGCTGCATCACTACTGCGGAGATGACGAGTCAGTGTCGCCGATTCATCTCTTAAACCGAAAACACTAGTTTATCAAATTATTAAAATGTTAATGCAGTCTCTTTACTGTTTTTCCCGACACATTCATAATCATTACTTCTGCCGGTGCGCTGTGGCAAGCTTTATGAATGTGCTTGAGCGCTTATTAGGCTATGTAGGCAATTAAAGTGGAAATGAAGCAGTCAGTCAAGTTTACATTTAGTAAAGTGATTTCCACTTTGATTAAAAAATATATAACAAACATGATTAATGTAACCATTTTAAAGAAAAAAGGTTGTTTTGTTATAGCTTTTAGAGCAAGGGCGCCGCCATCTTGCAGTACCACCGCGTGTGACGTCACGGGGTTGGTTCGCTCCGATGGCCAGTGAAGTAATATAAGCATTTCTTTAC
>NW_015641015.1:346177-346570 GCF_001515625.1 Sinocyclocheilus rhinocerous
ACTGTCATTCAAGGCTGGCAGTCATGCATATGCTCTGGAACAGAGTAATATCGCGTCCACATCGCAGGTTTTGCGATTAGCAAAGCGCAACGTGTCAAACCGCGATTGCAATTCGATTTCGATTAATCGCACAGCCCTAGCCGCATTCATCGTAAAACTCGCTAATTGGCACATTTTTAGGAAAGGCGATTTGTAAAGATTCATTAAAAAAACCTTACACTCACTTCTTCTGGAGGTGAAGCTGGATCACGGATGATTCGCGCGAACATAGACGCATTTATGTAGATCGTGGGCACATTCCCTTCAAAAACAAAAGTAATCCACTGCGTCTTCAGCGGCTCAGATGTCGGGAGTAAATGACGACTGCTATGTTCATTATTACATCCAACAACA
>NW_015641015.1:346909-349820 GCF_001515625.1 Sinocyclocheilus rhinocerous
GACTGTTTACTTTAGCCGCATTCATCGTGAAACTTGCTAATTAGCACATTATTAGGAAAAGCTATTTGCAGAGATTCATAAAAACCTTACACTCACTTCTTCTGGAGGTGAAGCTGGATCACGGATGATTCGCGCGAACATAGACGCATTTATGTAGATCGTGGGCACATTCCCTTCAAAAACAAAAGTAATCCACTGCGTCTTCAGCGGCTCAGATGTCGGGAGTAAATGACGACTGCTATGTTCATTATTACATCCAACAACAAAACACCTCAATCGCTTAGGAGACATTCTTGTCTACATCTGCTCCGGCAGTGAAACAATGGTGGACTGATGACAGCTCACTCAGGGCGGAGCTAAGATAAAACACCAGTGTCAATCAACAATGGTGGGAGGGGCCTGGGTCTGTGTGACGTCACACAGACAGGCATCTGAGATCGGCTCGATTTGAGAAAGGGGAAATGATTTAACGACATAAAAAAAAAAAAAACTCTGGGTGGATTTTTATCATTATAGGGTGGTGGTGTTCACACACTGCCAACACACATTTCAGTTCAAACAGTTTGTGAAAGTGCATGTCGCATCCGATGACCCCTTTAAAGGGGTCATATGATGCTGCTAAAAAGAACATTATTTTGTGTATTTGGTGTAATGAAATGTGTTTATGCGGTTTAAGGTTCAAAAAACACATTTTCTACATACTGTACATTATTGTTTCTCCTCTATACCCCGCCTTTTTGAAACGCGTCGATTTTTACAAAGCTCATCGGTCTGAAAAAGCGAGGTGTGCTCTGATTGGCCAGCTATCCAGTGCGTTGTGATCAAACATAGGCTATGATTAACTCACTGTCAGCCGCTAGCCGCTTGGTCGTTACTTTAACAAACAAAAAAATGTTCCAAGCATTTTTCTAATAAAATTTTCTTAATACACACGTCCTTTGCCACGTCACAAATTGTGATATCAACACGACGTAGATTTTAAACCCGGAAGATGAAAATAGCGCAAAAAAAAAATCTTAAAATTAACCAGTTTTCTCCAACCGTTAAAATTATTGGATGCTAACATTGTCTTCTATGATATGCAACACAAACACCTCTGCTAAAATCTTTTTAAAAAGTAGTCTGGGGTTTCATGACCCTTTAAAAAGATGTGCAAATAAATAATACATTTTTGTGACGATGCAACAATGACCCGATTAGGCAAGTGACAATTCTGTCAACTGTCCCGAAACGCGAGCGGAAGTCTTGTATCCCAGACGAGATGCGCCGATGTGAAGCCGTTTTAAGAGAAAGTCAAAGAGAGAAGACGCGGTACAGCTGAATCACTCACGCCGTTTTCAAATGACTGATTTGATCTGATATTCTGTGTGGATTCAAACATACATGCTATAGGCTATTGAATAAATGTGTGAATATCCATCATTTTAAAGTCGAAAGCTGCGGGAATGTGTAAAACTATATGCGATGTAGCCTATGCGCAATCCCGCACCAAAACTCAGGACCTAATTAAACAATTCTATTATACAGAGTTTTGTGAAATAGTTTTCCATGACTTTTTCAAAACTTTCTGGGTTTATTTATTTTTCCAAAACTTTTCCAGGCCTGGAAATTGCCGTTTTAAAATTCCATGACTTTTCCAGGTTTTTCATGACCGTAAGAACCCTGCATCAGAGTGCACAGAAGTATTCTTAAAATGCGTTCTAAATTCTGAATAATTTGTAATAATTATTCTCGGTATTTTAAAGTGCCCACGACAACAATATTGTGTATATTCATTACCGTGATATATCGCATCACCGAATACCGGCACATGTCTAATAAAGATATAAGAACCGTCCATTTCCTTGGCAGGAAAATGTGGACAGCTGACAGAAATTCTTGAACATTTCCTGGTGAGATTATTTTTTAAAAGTCTCTGGATAAAACCTTTGTCTAGTGATAGCAAATGCAGTGCAGTCCAGTAAAATATGTTTGATAATGGAGGCATGCAGAAACTACATGAATGTGGTTCACAACTTAATATTAAAGCATAAAACATGCGAATGATGGAGTATTTTTGAGGCACTTTGTTTTCTAATGAGCTTCCTCATTTAAATACATTCTTCATATTTCTGAAATTCAAGCATGAACACAACAGCAGTCACCCCACAAACACATTTCCATTTACTGCCTTCAGTTACAGTAAATGTAATGCCTTTGTCTCGATTTCTGAACTGATGGATTATCATCTCAGAGAAGCATACCTTTTAAAAGCCTGAGATCCTCCAGAAGTTGTGTTTCAAAAAACACTTCCAAGATATTGTCAAGACCTATTCAGAGAAGAAAAGAGATGCGTTCAAGTAGTCTGACAGACTGAAACACATGTAATAAAACAAGTTTAATGATGATCAAGAATAAAAACAGACCAATAAGAACAGATGCACAGGAATAAAGTAATGCAATTATTTGAAGTGAGAGAGAAAGGAGGAGTGTAAACTTCAGAGCTCTTTAAGACAAAGCATCAAAAATTAAATGCCATTAAATTCTGATAATGCATAATCAGTCCATAAGAACAGACAGATAAGGATAAATGAATGCGATTCCTTGGACCGAGTGGAAAGTTGAGTGCAAAATTCAGATTTCTTTAAAGCTTGAAATTAAAATTCACGCCATTTTCTAAATGCATGTTACTGATCTTATTGGGAACGATTCAGTCGTGCATGTTTAATTTTTTTCTGAGCTCGTAAACTCATTAGTCATAGAAAAATAAACTGTAGAGGGGTATTTTGCTAAATATATGCACCATATAACATATTCATTATACATTTTACTGTTCTTCAATGTTTAATTTATGTTTGAATAAATACATCAAGTTTTTATGACAGCCACCATTATGTTTAGGCCTATATTAAAAAAACAAACAAAAAAAAAA
>NW_015641015.1:352021-363508 GCF_001515625.1 Sinocyclocheilus rhinocerous
AATTATCCAGTTTTCTCCAACAGTTAAAATTATCGGATGCTAACATTGTCTTCTATGATATGCAACACAAACACCTCTGCTAAAATCTTTTTAAAAAGTAGTCTGGGGTTTCATGACCCTTTAAAAAGATGTGCAAATAAATAATACATTTTTGTGACGATGCAACAATGACCCGATTAGGCAAGTGACAATTCTGTCAACTGTCCCGAAACGCGAGCGGAAGTCTTGTATCCCAGACGAGATGCGCCGATGTGAAGCCGTTTTAAGAGAAAGTCAAAGAGAGAAGACGCGGTACAGCTGAATCACTCACGCCGTTTTCAAATGACTGATTTGATCTGATATTCTGTGTGGATTCAAACATACATGCTATAGGCTATTGAATAAATGTGTGAATATCCATCATTTTAAAGTCGAAAGCTGCGGGAATGTGTAAAACTATATGCGATGTAGCCTATGCGCAATCCCGCACCAAAACTCAGGACCTAATTAAACAATTCTATTATACAGAGTTTTGTGAAATAGTTTTCCATGACTTTTTCAAAACTTTCTGGGTTTATTTATTTTTCCAAAACTTTTCCAGGCCTGGAAATTGCCGTTTTAAAATTCCATGACTTTTCCAGGTTTTTCATGACCGTAAGAACCCTGCATCAGAGTGCACAGAAGTATTCTTAAAATGCGTTCTAAATTCTGAATAATTTGTAATAATTATTCTCGGTATTTTAAAGTGCCCACGACAACAATATTGTGTATATTCATTACCGTGATATATCGCATCACCGAATACCGGCACATGTCTAATAAAGATATAAGAACCGTCCATTTCCTTGGCAGGAAAATGTGGACAGCTGACAGAAATTCTTGAACATTTCCTGGTGAGATTATTTTTTAAAAGTCTCTGGATAAAACCTTTGTCTAGTGATAGCAAATGCAGTGCAGTCCAGTAAAATATGTTTGATAATGGAGGCATGCAGAAACTACATGAATGTGGTTCACAACTTAATATTAAAGCATAAAACATGCGAATGATGGAGTATTTTTGAGGCACTTTGTTTTCTAATGAGCTTCCTCATTTAAATACATTCTTCATATTTCTGAAATTCAAGCATGAACACAACAGCAGTCACCCCACAAACACATTTCCATTTACTGCCTTCAGTTACAGTAAATGTAATGCCTTTGTCTCGATTTCTGAACTGATGGATTATCATCTCAGAGAAGCATACCTTTTAAAAGCCTGAGATCCTCCAGAAGTTGTGTTTCAAAAAACACTTCCAAGATATTGTCAAGACCTATTCAGAGAAGAAAAGAGATGCGTTCAAGTAGTCTGACAGACTGAAACACATGTAATAAAACAAGTTTAATGATGATCAAGAATAAAAACAGACCAATAAGAACAGATGCACAGGAATAAAGTAATGCAATTATTTGAAGTGAGAGAGAAAGGAGGAGTGTAAACTTCAGAGCTCTTTAAGACAAAGCATCAAAAATTAAATGCCATTAAATTCTGATAATGCATAATCAGTCCATAAGAACAGACAGATAAGGATAAATGAATGCGATTCCTTGGACCGAGTGGAAAGTTGAGTGCAAAATTCAGATTTCTTTAAAGCTTGAAATTAAAATTCACGCCATTTTCTAAATGCATGTTACTGATCTTATTGGGAACGATTCAGTCATGCATGTTTAATTTTTTTCTGAGCTCGTAAACTCATTAGTCATAGAAAAATAAACTGTAGAGGGGTATTTTGCTAAATATATGCACCATATAACATATTCATTATACATTTTACTGTTCTTCAATGTTTAATTTATGTTTGAATAAATACATCAAGTTTTTATGACAGCCACCATTATGTTTAGGCCTATATTAAAAAAACAAACAAAAAAAAAACAAATTGAAGTAGAAATATTATGATGTAATAGTAACTTTATTATTTTAAAATCTTCATTAAGTGTAATTTCAACAAATCTGCCAATTTTAACCTTCAATATTATAGTAATGTAGTACCAACTGACTCTCATGTAGGGTTGCAAAGGGGTGGAAAATTTCCGGTAAATTTCTGGAAAGTTTCCAAAAATCCCTGGAATATTCCCAAAAAAATCCTGGAAAGTTTCCAAAATTTACTGGAAATTTTCCACCTTTTTGCAACCCTACTCTCATGTATATTTTACAGCATTAGTTGAGAGATTTTTTTTTCCTTGAGAAAATTTGGCATATGTATCCAAAATAATCGATATTGAATCGAATCGAAATTGGTAATCAAATCGAAAGCTTGTGAATGAGAATCGAATCGAATCGTGAAATTTGTGTCAAAACCCAGCCCTATTTTTTATTCATTTATTTTATATGTATTTTATTATTCATTTGGTAGATCTCGGTGAGTTTCTCATTTGAAAAGTATATCCCCACACAAAAAAGTGTGGGCACCCCTGATTTACATCATGATGACAACTTCATGTGTGCTGCACTTGCAACAGAATTTTCTTTAACTGGAGGATTAACTAGGAAAAAGTTACTTGAATCATGTTGTAGTTACATTTTCAAGATGACTAGTTAAAAATCATATAAAAATCGAGAATCTGTCAAATGTTCTGAAAAAAAAAAAAATAATAATATCGAGGTTTTATTTTTTTTTGCCATATCGCCCAGCCCTAATGTGATTATGATTATGAGAGCGTGAAATAATGGGTTAGCAGGCAAATGTTATAACATGAGTGTAAGAAAGATGCGCACATCCCACAAACCCACACAGGGCTCAGGTGCAGGACCAAAAAAAAAGTCAAACTATAGCAAAAATACAAACGTACAATACAATACAATATTGTCCGCACACTGATGTAACTGCTCCATAAAAATAATTTATTGTGGCAACGTTTCGACCATCAGGTCTTCGTCAGGCACAAATTACATGAAATGATACAACTCTTTATAAGTAACAGGTGATCATTCTAATTAGACACATTCAATTACTGTGCAGGTTAGGGCTGGACAATAATTCAATATCAATATGTATCGCGATATAATTTTTTTCAATAATGGTGATATGATTTTTAAACGGTACACTCCCACAAGGAGAGAGAGAGAGAGAGAGAGAACCGGCATTAAACTCGAATAAATACACAAATCAATACAGATCAATAATCACTCAAAATATTCAAACAATACTGAAGACAGATGAAAAAATACAAGGTGTACCGTCTTCTCTTTTAATTGTACATTTGTAACAACTGGATAATTTGTATTAAAGGGATAGTTCGTAGGGATAGAGCGCGTACACGCCTATCTCACCGGATGCCGCGCGCAGTTGGACATAGTGGTGTATTAGAGGTAAAATATGATATAAATACTGTTCGGTTTCTCGCGCAAACAGATCGTTTCGTGTCTTAGGACATCAATGTGTCGTCACGAGCCGCAGGGTTTAATTTGGATTTGTCTGTGCATGTTTTTTTTACTCTCATAGATTTTGTTACCATTGCCATGCATTATACGACTGACAGACTGCAACGGTTAAAGTTAAAAATCATCAAATGTGTTCTACTGAAGAAACAAAGCCACCTACATCTTGGATGCCCTGGGGGTAAGCAGATAAACATCACATTTTCATTTTTGGATGAACTATCCCTTTAACAAGCACCCACCCCCCTATAGTGCCCCTTTTTTGGTTTGGGCCACTGCCCCTCAAAATGTCCGTGCACGGCCCTGCTTAATGAGTGAGTCATTGAGTGTGTTATCATGCTGGTATCTTAAGGACTTTCGTGGACAGCTGACTCCTAAAGTTTTTAATATTCTTCATATTCTGTGTGGTGGTCAGATAGAAATTAATCTTTATAGGTATCAGTTCATGTAATTTGTGCCTGATGAAGACCTGATGGTCGAAACGTTGCCACAATAAATTATTTTTATGGAGCAGTTACATCAGTGTGCGGACAATATGTTTGTATTTTTGCTAAACGTTATAACATGACCACGCTTTTGGATTCATGCCGTTCGAAACTCAAATTAAATTAAGCTATACGTGGCTTTGCGTCTCACCCTCTAATTTCGCAGGATTATTTTCTTGTCATTCACTTTTAATCCATGTTTTCACATCTAAGATTTCGCAGCCATGAATTAAGAATCCGTTCTTAAGACTTATTAATTCGTTCCCTCATTTTAGTTAGATCATGGGTTATCCAGGGTAAAAATGAATGAAACACGGACAGTGGCCACAGATTAATAAATCGTAGGAACCAATTAATGAGTTGTAGGAATTATTTTTTTAGGCCTATATATAAATTCACTTTTTTGACCATTTACAGACATGTCATTTGCTTTGCAATATTGGGAGAAAACATGAAGATATGAGAACAGAGATGAGAGCACGATTTGAAAACAATTATCTGGGAAATTGCTTTCCATGTCGAAGAACTTTATTGTTTCTTTTTCAATGCACTTTTAAAGTTTGGATTATTTTCATTACATTTTCAGTGTTTTGCGCATGAGCCGCACGCAGTTCAAATTAAACTGCTTAATCGATTACATCTCTTATCGACAATTAATCATTGACATCCCTAATCCCAACTGTAGCTTAGTGCCATTTTGGAGGATATCACGACGTATGCTCTTGCTTTGACCTGAACATAAACAACGTGTGTGTCAGCGTACAACAGCCTACGCGGTTTACTTTCAGTGGATACTCTCCAAAATAGTGCTATAGGGTGACGCGGAGGAGATGAACTGTTGAATAAAGTTGTTATTTTTGTTTTCTTTGCGCACAAAAAGTATTCTCGTAGCTCTGAAAAATTACGGTTGAACTGCTGATGTCACATGGACTGTTTTACCGATGTCCTCGCTGCGTTTCTGAGCATTGATCGTGATAGGATCCTTGCAGGGCTCTACAGTGCAACCATTTCAGTCTCATTTGCGACTGAAAACTACTGCCTGCGACTATGAAAATTTTTTTAGGAGCACCAGTGCGACTGACCCGATCATCATCATACTTGTGATTGCGCTCAGGGGAGCTTCAAAGCTTTCTACGTGTTTTTTAGACAGACACAGACAGACAGATAGACACAGACAGACAGACAGACACAGACAGATAGACAGATAGACACAGACAGACAGACACAGACAGACAGACAGACAGACAGATAGACACAGACAGACAGACAGACACAGATAGACAGACACAGACAGACACAGACAGACATACAGATAGATGTCGTTCCCACGCAAACGCGTGACGTCACAGGACCTCGCAAACACCTCAGATTACCCTCATCCACCCTAACCTTACTGTCCCGGGGCCCGTTCTTCGTTCCTCGCTGAACACATCTGAGCTGATCTGAAAGATGCCAGATCTAGTAATCCTGATAACTGATCTCTGGCTAATTTGGTTCTTCAAACGAATGTGTGGATTTGATTAAAATATCTGGATGAAGTTGTCTAAGATTACTGCGTGTTCTCGTGTTCCTCGTAAAGGGCAGATGTACGGAAACCACGATCAGCGACGCAGCGATTGGCTGCGGCAGGACAGCAACGTGATGACATCATAACATTACAAAAAGACACCTGACGGAAAAACTTGACATTTCTGCAAACAGCCAAGCGAACAAAACTGCATAAATGGTATAAAACATAAATGAAATGTGCACTGTTTTTATTTAATTTAAAAATGTTTTACATGATTCACAATTATTTATATTCACGATTTCTAGTATTTGTACAGGCTTCACATTTTTATTTCATTGTTGTAATTAGCAGTTAATTTAATTTGATCTTTGAAGCAGATTTGTTATGTGACAGCATTAATGAAAGTGTCTTTAGTGTCTGCGTCTCCTGCAGCTCCAGCAAGCCACGCCCATAATATCTGCCAGCACTCAAATTAATGCACTGTACAGCATGTGTGTAAGACTCCAATACAGCTATGAAGTGATTATTTTATCATGAATTCATCTCTCAGTGAGTAAAACTGGCCGTGTCTATAGTATTATAGACTACACAACAGTATTATACGATCTTATATTATTGTAAATAACTGTCCCTGTATCAGTAGGATACTCTTGTAATAAAGTAGCGGTGGCTGGGACAGATTTTAAGTATCAATTCTGCTTAAAAAGATGCGATCTAGTCCTGTTTACATGAAATAAGCTGCTCCAGAGCCGGTTTAAGCTCACGGAGATGTTGCTATGACAGCAACTCCGGGATCAGCTTCGAAGAACCAAACAATCCAAGATCAGGCCAAATCATCAACAATCACATCCAGCTGAGTGAGTTAGCGACGGACGAAGCACGGGCCCCTGCTCCTTATCCTGGAGCTATTACATAACGTTATATGAATCGCGGTATCTAGACGAGAAACGGGCCGAGTGTCGCACAGGTAAGTGATAGATAGGCTTGATCTGCGAGGATTCCTCGATGAACGAAAAGCACAGATGAGCGAGGTTTATATCCGATCTTGACGGTTAGCGTTAGCATGCTAACTGCAGGAATTAGTGCTCACCTTTCTATTAAACCAGCGTGCACAGAGAAAGGTTTGTTTTTTGCTCTTACCCACGCTGTGGATGAGTTCAGACCTCCATCTGTCCGCGTCGCGGCGAATAATAAACCTCTCATTCGCGCAGAACCGCCTCGCGCACCAACTCGCCATTTTCTACTGAGAGTCAACACGGGAGCGCGCACGTCCGCTCATAGCGCGAGCACGCAGCGCTTCGGCGTGACGTCATGGCGTGCGCGTTTTCTCTCTCGGCGGCGGTCGGACAGCGCCACCTGCTGTATGCGAGGAAAACTGCGTAGTCCTGCATCCTCAATAAACAAGCTGCAGGTAGTCCAAAACTGCTAGAGTCAACACAGGGAACATCCAACAACATAAGGCACATCCACCATAAATAATATGAATAATAAACATTAATAATTATTATCATACTCACAACAAAAATAGCAAAAATGAAGGGAAAAATAACACAAAAGGAGCAAAAATCATTAGAGGTAACAAAAAAAAAAAAAAAAAAAAGGAAAAAAAAAAATTAAAATAAAATGAGCATAAACCACAACACACATTTAAACTTGTGTGATGGCAAAGCTGAAAAGAAACATTATTATTATTGTCAATGTTCAGAATATTTGTGCTGATATTAATATTTTTTGGGAAACCATGAGACATTTTTGGTAGCACTTTATTTTATAGTACGTGTACTTCCCTGGTACATACATGGCAAATATCTTTTACCTACAAGCAAATGAGTGGTAACACAAGGTACTTACCTGAAGTGTATTTACATGGTAACAAATAAGAAACATGGCTGTACTTAACAGTCGTACATGCATGGTAATTATTTTGTACATACAGACAAGTAATAATACAGTTTTTTGTGATAGAGAGGAAAAGAGTTTCAGACTTTCTATTTAGTTTTTTAAAGTACTTAAAGCTCTGAAACATTTTCACAAACTCACCAAAACACTGTATGTATTAAAGGAGGGCTTACTCCTTTTTTTTTTCCATTTGCATGTATGAATGTGATATTTACCCAACAATACAACAACATTGACAACATCCGAAAAAAAGAGAGTTTAAATCACACTTACAAAAGAAGATATCTTGCAAAACAAATGGAGGAATTGTTTCCATTTTTAAATATGAATATTAAATGCAAGCTAAATCATTCCCCGTTTTAACATGGCATCTGTTTCTCTGCACACATTAAACCTGTTTACATCATGTTTGCCTGTAGTGATCCTCTACTGTTAGTCGAAATTTACAGTAATATATCTTCTCCACTCATTTAACATTTGTAATTGCACTTTTAATTAATTGATACAGATTGATGCCTATAATAAAGCAACCTGAACGAAAGTTTTGTTTTCATTAAATAATGTTATAGTGATTGCCGCTCCAGATGTTAATATGTCAAATGCCAAACACTGGAATTAATAGATATAACCAATTTAAGATGATAGTGCTTTCTTAATAAAGCAAACAAAGTCGTCACTCTCCACAATTACAGTTTAGGAGGTTTGAAGGGTGAAGGGCTAATAAAAGATGGTCATGAGAACATGACATGAGAAATCAAATTTGGTCTTTGTACCATTAAAACATCCTACAAGTTTCATAGCTTAAGACGTCCTCCTCATTACAAACAAAGCATTTATTTCATCAAGCTCCAAAAACTGCCGAGGAGCGAGATGACGTCAGCTAGGTGCAGTGGTTTGAATCGACCAATAGTCTTCTTCTCAGCACAGGCCCCGCCCACTGGCGTTCAGTCGCTGATCACGCTTGAATGCGAGTGTCGCGTCGCGTCAAAAGCAAATAGAAATCAGGATCACTGCGCTATCTTGCCTACACTGGATACAGTACACAAGTGTTCGCGTTTATTTTGGATCGTGTAAGGATTGATCGGAGCGTTTTGTTTTGTAATCGAGGCACAGTGTCATGGAGAGTCACAAAGAAACATTTGAAGAGTTTATTTTAATTTTCAATCTACACTGGATACAGTACACAAGTGTTCGCGTTTATTTTGGATCGTGTCTGATTGATCGGAGCGTTTTGTTTTGTAATCGAGGCACAGTGTCATGGAGAGTCACAAAGAAACATTTGAAGAGTTTATTTTAATTTTCAAAAATCATGTTTTTTTATTATGTTATCATGTTTTTATTGTGTTTTATTGTGTTAGTTAGCTGTATTTTTTTTTGTCATTTTTTAACCTATGGTTAGTCCAGTCATAGTCCAGCAGGTAAAATTTAAGCTTTCTTATTATTATTATCATTCAAAGAACATTAACATTATAAACAACAATAACTAATAATTTAGTAATATGAAGAAAGAGGAAATTGAACATATGAAATCAATAAAAATACAAAAATGTATCACTATTTTACAACTAAAAAATACTAGTATGTAATCTGATCGCTAATCATTTTAATGTACTTAATTGTTTTAGTTAGCATCATCAGAAAACTGGCTTTTTTTAGTTTACGCAGCAGGTTTAACCATTTTTCCACAGACTGTTTTGTATTTGATATATTTACATATATATCAGCTTCTCTTTTATTGCTGTGTTTATGATATAATGATTTGTCTATTGAAATTGAGATTTATACATCGTCTGAAAGCTGAATAAATAAGCTTTCCGTTGATGTATGGTTTGTTGGGATAGGACAAGGATGCTTTAAATTGATCAAAAGTGACGATAAAGACATTTATAATGTTACAAAAGATTTCTATTTCTGATAAATGCTGTTCTTCTGAATTGTCTATTCATCAAAGAAACCTGAACAAATTCTACTTGGTTGTTTCTCGAGCAGCAAATCAGCATATTATACTGATTTCTGAAGATCATGTGACACTGAAGACTGGAGTAATGATACTGAAAATACAGCTGCGCATCACAGAAATAAATTACATTTGAATATATATTCAGATAGAAAACAGTTCTTTTAAACAGTAAAAATATTTCAGAATTTTACTGTTTTTGCTGTGCTTTGGATCAAATAAATGCAGGCTTGGTGAGCAGAAGAGACTTCTTTAAAAACATTAAAAATCTTACCGTTCAAAAACTTTTGACTGGTGGTGTAGATTATTCAGTCATTTTACACACACGTGTTTCAAACTCTGCTTTGTGCTGATGGTTTCAGGGAGGAGGGTCTCGTCACCGAGTACAGCACAGACAGCGAGGACGATATTCCTGAGCATGAAGTGAGTGGGCTAACCGTCACAGATCAAGAATCATCAGAGCTGACTTTAGGCAGAACGCGATAAATGGTTTCATTTCTTCAACAACACACAAACCACATGAACAGCTCGCTGACGTCCCTCTATCAGAGAGCAGTGACCCCTCAGAAGAGGACTGGAAACAGAGAGCAGGAGAACATCTTCATCGATCTGTGTGAGGAAGAGTCCTCCAGCCAGCAGTCTGTGTTTGTCATGAGATGCGCCTGAAAGTTTGACATACAGTTATTGTTGATGTTTGACATGCGTCCAAATTTCTCTCCATCTGCTTTGGAGATTTGAAGAAACTTGCTCACCCATCAATGGATCCTCTGCAGTGAATGGGTGCCGTCAGAATGAGAGTCCAAACAGCTGATAAAAACATCACAATAATCCACAAGTAATCCACAGCACTCCAGTCCATCAGTTAACATCTGGAGAAGACAAAAGCTGAAACACATCCAGCATTAAGACGCTTTTAACTAAAATATATATATATTAAGACACCATTATGACCCAGACATGCTTTGGTGATGTGTCTTTGCAAGTACGTCAACTTATTCTACCATACTAGATTCTACCATTCTTGAGCATACTAATACTCTAATGAGAGTTAGTTGGCATGTAGTTGCAAAGTTGCTTATAGTCGATTGATTAAGGGGACCATCAAAATAAAATGTAACCATATAAAACATTGCATTTTTTTCAGTTGAGTATAAAGCTCACATCAATTAATTAACATTAGCTCCACAGGAAACACTCAAATAACACTCAACATCTAACCACTCACAAGCTGTAGTAAGATACTGTGCAGATCTTAAATAAACAATGTCAAGATATGATACAGTCCATTATTCTGTAAATGAAGTAGATTTAATATGGTGTTCATTGTGTGTTATAAATAATCATACACTTAAACTTATAACCACAAATACGTAAGTATTATGATGTATTATAATTGTTGTTATGATTATTCATGAGTTGATATAACATATACGTTTTTTTATAATGCATTATGCATTCATTATAATGCCTTAAGAATACCCTTATAATGTATTATAAATACAGGCTTCATAGAAAGTGTTACCATTATGTTTATTAAGATTGTTAAAAAACATTTCTGAACATGTAAATGTTGTGTAATGAGTTAATTCTGGTTTTATGTTGAGGTAAGAGCCAGAGCCATGAGCTGCAGTTCTCGTCTGTGAAGTTTGAGGATTTCGGCGGCAGCGAGGAGACTCTAGAGGTGCTGCTTCACATCGCTTCACACATCCGGTGTTGGGGAACGTGACTTTTAAAAGTAACGCATTACAATATTGCATTACTCCCTAAAAATGTAACTAACTGCGTTGCTAGTTACTTTTTATGGAAAGTAATGCGCTACAAGGCATTATAATGAATGCATTATAAAAAAAAAAAGTATAATATGTTGTATAATCTCATGAATATTCATAAGAACAGTTTTAATATGTTATAATATTTACTTATTTGTGGTTATAGCTTCACAAAAAGTGAAAAGAATAAGCCTCAGGCTGAAGGAAATGTGAATATGTCTGTACAGTAGAGGGTTTGCTTAAACCTTTCAGTTGTGCATTCTGGGTTGCATGAAGAATAGTATGCAGGAGAAGAAAGTTCAACACTCTTCAGCAATAAAAAAAACAAACAAAAAAAAACAATATGTTTATATAAAGTAAATTTGGTTCATTAGTATGGTTGTATTGGATCATCAAAGGTCAGCAGCAAAGACACTGGTTAATAAAATGGGATTAGATACATTTGTGTTATTTAACATATTTAATTATTG
>NW_015641015.1:363602-371674 GCF_001515625.1 Sinocyclocheilus rhinocerous
AAATAAAAAGTTCTATTTTTGGCAAATGTAAAAGCCCTTTCACACAAAAAGTGAAAAGAATAAGCCTCAGGCTGAAGGAAATGTGAATATGTCTGTACAGTAGAGGGTTTGCTTAAACCTTTCAGTTGTGCATTCTGGGTTGCATGAAGAATAGTATGCAGGAGAAGAAAGTTCAACACTCTTCAGCAATAAAAAAAACAAACAAAAAAAAACAATATGTTTATATAAAGTAAATTTGGTTCATTAGTATGGTTGTATTGGATCATCAAAGGTCAGCAGCAAAGACACTGGTTAATAAAATGGGATTTTTTATTATTATGTTATTTAACATTTAATTATTGCAGGTTTGCATCATATTTTGAGTTTGCATTGCACTATTTTTATTCATTTTGAGGAACGCTGAATCTGTTTTTGAGTAAACACATGTTCATATTTAGTCTAGAACTACAGTAAGATCATGTTCACACACAACGCTCTGCACTTACTCCTGATTTCTGTCACCATGACAACACCAGAGCTTTCACTCAACACATGGAAACAAAGTAACTGGAGCTACTTATTTTGAAAAAGTAACTCAGATATTTACTTCTAAATTAAAAAGTAATGCGTTACTTTACTAGTTACTTAAGAAAAAATTAATCTGATTACGTAACTTGAGTTACTTGTAATGCGTTCCCCAACACTGCACACATCCGTCCATCCGTGTGCCCTGCTCACATACGAGAGTCTACCGGCCTCTGTCTGCTCGTCTTCTTCAGGAGGTCTGTAAGCTGCTGATCCACACGAGGCATCCGGAGGTGTACCAGCGGCTGGGAGTGGTTCCTCCGCGGGGGTTCCTGCTGCACGGCCCGCCCGGGTGTGGGAAGACACTGCTGGCTCAGGCTGTGGCTGGAGTGAGTGACTCTGACTCTGTGTGTGTGTGTGTGTGTGTTGTCACTAGGGCTTGTGAAGCACAGTTCTGTGATCAGCAGTAAATCTCCATCTGAAGGCCAGAGAAACTCCAAATACGTCTCGCAGAAGAAACCCAGGAAATCCCTATCGCTGCAGCTGAATACACAGAGGATTTAAAGCAGCACTATGTAACTTTTGGCGCTCTAGCGGTTAATAAACAGAACTGCACACATCCCGCGGAAGAACATTCCAACCGGAGCTACTTCTCTAAGTTTATGTCTCTGGCGATTCACGCAGGTATGTGTTACTCCGCAGCGGTGACGACCCGACCAGATTACAATAGTCCGAATATAAGTACTTATTATAAGTGTACCGTAGTGATTCGGAATAAGACAAAAACGTGGTTTGGAAGATTAATTCATGATGTACAAACATGTTATTACAGTAAAAACATGTTATTAAATGTGTATTTTCACGTGCTTTCAGATGGAGCAGCATTTACTACACAGAGCCATAGTTCATTGAGAAGCTACGCAAACAGCTGTCATTATCGCAGTGCAATTTCATAATATCGATGATATCGTCTGCAATTCTTTTGCGTAGCTTGTCAGTGAACTACAGCTCTGTGTAGTAAATGCTGCTCCATCTGAAAGCAACTGCTGGAGATTTACTACTGATCACAGAACCGGCTTTACTGACGAGATGCGCATGACTATCGTGCGTATGACTTAAGGTGCGTCCCAAATTGCGTACTTATGCACTATTCTATGACGTTTTGTAGTATAAATACGAGTAGTGCAATCACACTGAAAATTCCAAAAAGAAAAAGTGCACTTGAATTAAATACCCGGATGCTCTTAAATAACCGAACATACGAAGTGTGGAATGTTGGACACTTCATGCACTTCACTGTTGCAGCTTTAATTACGTAGTGAAGGGGGAGGGGCTACCAGACTCCGTTTATGAATGACAGAATAACCTTCTATAATTCATACACTACATGGTTGAGAACATAAGTACATAGTGTATAGTGCGTCATTTGGGACGCAGCTCTAGTTTTTACTGCTGTGTGTATCTGATGTGTGTGTGTGAGTGAGTGTGTGTGTGTGTGTGTGTGTAGGAGGTGGGTCTGCCCATGCTGAAGGTCTCGGCTCTGGAGCTGGTGTCAGGAGTCTCTGGGAAATCAGAGCAGAAGCTGCAGGAACTGTTTGAGCAAGCCATAGTAAGAGTCACACCCTGAACACTTCTTAGGGTTAAACAGTCGATTAAAGGTTCTTTGTGTGATTTCGCAGTGATCATAGACCCGGTTCTTCAGATGTAATGTGGCTGTCAGATCACACTGGATGTTCCAGTGCAAAAATGGAAAATGTTAGGGTTGACATCGATTTGGATATACTGTATATCAGATACAGTACATGTCAGCTGTTCTTAAGGAATACATCTCTCTCTGGTCTAAAGCTGTAAACTACATCGTGCCAGTTGATGCATTATTATAATATTACAGGTGAAAATTTACAACTGATTCCAAATGCTTAAATCAAATTTTTATATTTAGATATATTCATTAACAAGCTAAAACTGAGTTGTATACAAACATTTAAATTGTGCATATTTTTATATTTAAAGCTGCAGTCCGTAAGTTTTGCCTCTTTGTCGCCATCTCTGTGCGGAATTATCTTCCTTGCGTGGGTTGTACTCTGGCTCGGCTCCAGCGCGGATGAACCTAATGTTTTGAGGAGTATGTGTGGCAGTCAGTCACCGCACCGGTGGATATTTACTGTACTTCACAAGCCTACGTCTTGGAATATATGACCCAAATAAGAATTTTCACCGGATATTGTCATCTGAATGTGTGTGTGTGTGTGTATGAGTGTGTGAATGAGTGTGTGTGTGTGTGTGTGTAATTTAGAAGTTAATTTAAAAACTGCATTATGTGCAATTTACATGTTTGCATACAAATTTTTGTTTTTAGTTGAGTGTTGATTATTATTATATAAAAATAAACGGTAATTAAATTTAAGTGTGGGCTCTGTTGTGAATTGTAACCTAAAGTAATGTAAAAGGGCTCCCTATAGTTTAGAGCAGAAGCTGAGGTAGATTTGTATCCCTTAGAAAATTTTTAATTATAATTGAATTTATTTAGAGTAATTTGTTCAGTAAACTACTGTTTAACATATATATATGCTCAGTTTGTCCTCCTGCTGTACCGAAACCATACCATCAAACCCGAGGTACGTACCGAACCGTCATGATTGTGTACCGTTACTCCCCTTGGATATGGATCATTTTTATACACAATATTAGTTTAGATCCTTGTATTAATTTCTGCTTTCACATGTTCTCCAATGCAACAGTGACGAAGCAGGTCGTTTCTTTTGTGAGGCATCAGAGATATTGAAGCCCATGCTTTCCTATGCTGACATGCTGCGTTTTTCTCATGGTGATACTCCACTCTAATGAGATCAGTTTGTTTATAGACAAAAATGTTATGCATGGTATATTATAATGTAGCGAATCAGCTCATGGGGAAATATGAATAATTAATCATAACTAGTTATAATTAATTACTCCAGATGATGTTCTGGTTTGGTGTATTTTAGGGCTGGGTTTTGACACAAATTTCACGATTCGATTCGATTCGATATCGATTAACTACATTATTATAATATTGAGGGTTAAAATTAACTGATTTGTTAATTTCACTTAATGAAGTTTTTAAAATAATAAAGTTACAATTACATAATAATATTTCTACTTCAATTCGTTTTTTTTATATACAAATTTTAATGGTGGCTGTCATAAAAAATTTATGGATTTATTAAAACAGAAATTAAACATAAGAACAGTAAAAATTATAATGAATATGTTATATGGTGCATATATTTAGCTAAATACCCCTCTGTACAGTTTATTTTTCTATCTGACTAATGAGTTTATGGTCACAGAACATGTTTTTCTGAGGTAAATGTGACGGTACGTTTACAAGCCGTTATATTGACGTCTTTGCGCGGCTGAAACACTGATTGAGCGATTACATGAGACAGGATACGGATTGTAAAGTTGTACTCTTTCTTTTAACTTGCCTTCGGATGTTTAGTCATGTTTATTTTGTGCTGAAACTGGTATTAATGTGGAGGAGATGATCAGTTCACTGAGGCGCTACAGCGATCTGTCACACACAAAAGCGCCAAAACGGCATTTATTGTTTGAATACTGCAATACAATGGACAGAATTTGAAACCTGGGACTTTGCTTCATATTAAAAGCACCAAAGCACGATGCTTATTGCGATTTATTGGATGGGAAGTGTTCTTCAATGTTCCGTCCATTAACTGAAAACAGGCTAGACTAATCGATTCTTGGGATTTAAGAATCGATATCGTTCTGTAAAAATGAGAATCGATTAATATCGAGGAATCGATATTTTTTACCCAGCCCTAGTGTATTTGGACTCGTTTCATTGGCTGAAGGCTGAGTGTGTGTCTCGTTGGTCTGTGTGTTTCAGAAGAGCGGATCTGTCGGCGCTGGTGCGAGAGGCGTGTGTTAACGCTCTGAGAGTTCACCTGAGTTCAGGACCAGCACACACACACACAGGTAACACACACACACACACACACTTCACTGATGAATCGCCCACGCTCTGGGATCTGGTCTCAAACACTGCAGCAGACCCACACGTGATCTCTCTCGTTATAGAGCCAGTGAAGGACATCCGAGTGAGCCGCGTTCACTTTGAAGACGCCTTCAAGAAGGTGCGACCGTCTGTCTCCAGGAAGGTGAGTGACATGAAAGTCAAACCACATGTGAACCTGAAGATGCTGAAACCCCCTGCAAGGATGAATCTGTAGTCATATTCCCACTCATAATTTGAGATTTAGTCAAAATGATGACTGTAATCTGTGAATGGCTGGACTGTGCATTAGCTACAAAATCCACACTAAAACCAGCTGTTCGTGTTATAGTTACTGTGAATGGCAGCATTGTCATCACCTACTTTCTTTTATGAAGTGGCTCTTTACATTCATTATGAAGGAACTTTGAACAGAATGCATGAAATATCCTTGAACTCTTCTGCTGTGCTGCATTGTGCAAGAGTTCAGTGACATTTGCACCGTGGGACTTTCATACGTCATTGTCGCTGGTCAAAGTTTGTCCATCTTCAGCGTTGTGTGATTTTGTTTTATTGTTTTTCTTTTAATCATGGTTTCTTTTTTCTTCTTCTTTGCAGGACCAGTTAATGTATGAAAAACTGAAAGAGTGCCTTACAAGATGACAACTTTTTAGTTGAGCAACTTTGAGATATTTTGTACTAAAATAGTAAAACAAATAATACAATTATTGATAAACAATTATTTTCTCCTGATCATTTTGTGCATTTGTCCTGCAGTGAGATTTCAGCTCATGGAAGACCAACATTATTTTACATGATTTCATGAAATTATACATGCAATAAAGTGTATGTAAAAAAAAAAATGTTTATGTGTATGTATGTTTCACAGCGTTTTAACATGAAGATTACATGAAGATGATTGTTGCTTTAAAAATCCGCTAAAATGATCTTGACAGCTTATACAAAAAACTTGATTAAAATGAAAATTTATGTAAGTAGGTTTTGTAAAGTAGGCTGAACTTTAGTTTTATAGATTTTTGCCTGTTGTTTTTGGACAAGAAACTTATAGTGACAGAAACCCTTAATCAGATGTGTCCTGGACTGATCCATCATGAACTGAAGCATCAGCAATCCTCCAGAGTTTTGAGAGAGAGATTGTGTGTGTGTGTATGAGTGTGTGTATGTATGAGTGTGTGTATGAGTGTGTGTGTGTATGTGAGTGTGTGTGTGTGTAGGTGAGTGTGTGTGTGTGTGTATATATGAGTGTGTAGGTGTGTGTGTGAGTGTGTGTAGGTGAGTGTGTGTGTGTGTATATGAGTGTGTAGGTGTGTGTGTGTGTGTGTATGAGTGTATGTAGGTGAGTGTGTGTATATATGAGTGTGTGTGTATGAGTGTGTATATGAGTGTACAGGTATATATGGTTTATGAGGACACAAATGTGTATAATGACATGGGTACTACAACGTAAACATGGTTTATGAGGACACTTCCTGTGTCCCCATAAAACAAA
This sequence comes from Sinocyclocheilus rhinocerous, assembly GCF_001515625.1. Taxonomy (NCBI): domain Eukaryota; kingdom Metazoa; phylum Chordata; class Actinopteri; order Cypriniformes; family Cyprinidae; genus Sinocyclocheilus; species Sinocyclocheilus rhinocerous. The sequence continues at coordinate 369,614 of NW_015641015.1, forward strand.
AGGCTTAAAAAACATACAAAACGGTGTTTTATGAAATTCAAAAACTTGCAGCAGTTTCCTGTGAGGGGTAGGTTTAGGGGTAGGGTTGGTGTAGGACAATAGCACATACAGTTTGTACAGTATAAAAACCATTATGCCTATGGAGAGTCCCCGTAAACCACAAATACAAGTATGTGTGTGTAGGTGTGTGTGTGTGTGTGTATGTGTGTATATATGAGTGTGTGTAGGTGAGTGTGTGTGTATATATGAGTGTGAGTAGGTGTGTGTAGGAGTGTGTGTAGAGAGAGAAAATAAGCACTACTAGTCAAAGGTTTTGACATTTGACACTTTACTAAACACTTTTTTTTGATAGTTAAAAAAAAAAAACATCTAAAACCTGCTTAAAATAGTTTGTGTACAAATATAAATCATGTTTTTTCTTCCCAAAAGAACAAGTTGCCATCTGTCTAAACGTTTGACCAGTAGAGTACTGCAATCCCAATATTCAGGGTTAAAACATACAGAATATATATAAAATATTCATATATTTTAGATAGACACCAAGAACAATCATTAGACACCAGCTCAAATTTATTAAGGCTTTCCAGTTCATGTGATATAAAATGTATAAATGTATCAATACTTCACTGTTAGCCAAGGTTCGTCAATTCACTTGGTAAATTGATGAAATAATGAAGTAAAACAGAGGCTTAAACGGTCCTCTACTCCAAACCGCTGGACTTTGGCGTGTGTTAACGAGAGATTAGCGTTAATCGCTTCCAGTACTTCTAGATCCACTGCACTGAACCATACACTCATCTCTGACGCTGCAGATCTGCGGTTATTGTAAAAATTATACATAAGAACTAGTGCTGTCAAACCATTAATCGCATACAAAAAAGTTTTTGTTTACATCGTATATGTGTGTGTACGGTGTATATTTATTATTTATATATAAATACACACACATGCATGTATATATTTAAGAAAAATATGTTAAGTTTTGTATATTAAAATATATTTATATATGATATAATTTATATAAATATATACATGTAAATATTTTCAAAATATATGCTGTATGTGTGTCTTTATATATACATAATAAATACACACAGTACACACATTTACGATGTAAACAAACTTTTATTTTGGATGCTGATTTACAGTGCGTTCAAAGCTCTGTCAGCGTTATTCATTCAGATAACTGCGAGCGAGCAGAAGAACAGTGAAACAGCATGAACTGCTGACCTGGTCAATCTCTACTGTACAACGAGTTAGAAACATCAGCGTTCAGATGCAAAACATGACAGTTCCATTAAACTATAATAAAAGCGTCTGGATCTTCAGACCATGTGCAACAGAGGAGCTCAAACGTTTTGGTTCACAATTAAAATTTGCCAGCACACTTGCTAAAAGCCAAAAAGTAAGATGGACATGTCCTGTGTGTCACAGACGGCTGGCTCTCCAGCAGGCGAAGGGTAAGGCGGTCTGCGGTCACTCCTGCTTGACGTCTCCTGTCAGCCGTCTCTTCACACGCGAGTACGGACTCAGTTCATCATCCATGATAAAGTCATAGAGGACCTTCACCCACGACATGTAGCACGGCAGGCCTCTGTAGTACTCCGCTGCGATCTCCTTCACCTGGAGGAAGGAACGGGAGAGTCCAGATATCTCAAAACCGGCCAAAGAAAGGCTTCTGTCAGTGCATGACGATCTGATGAAGCACGGATAGCTGACGCTCTGATATGAGAGATGAGCTGCATTGTTTGCATGTCTTCCGTCAGTCTGAGCTCACTAGACTAGCGAATCTTTCACATCAGACTAGACTAGTCAGTGAACGACGCTGTTTGGTGAATCTTGTCTGTAACTAACCTCTAATCTCTGAATCTTTAGTTGGCTTTGTCACAATCAACAAAACACTATTAGTGTTACACTCTCAGGAACAGCAGTCAGAAAAAGCATTAGACCTGAAAATGACATTTCCAACTTAAACTGTAGTATATCTTGAGTACTTTGGAGCACAGACTCAACTCTTTTAAAAAAAAAAAAAAAAAAAAAAAAAAAAAAAAAAAAAAAAAA
>NW_015641015.1:371961-374384 GCF_001515625.1 Sinocyclocheilus rhinocerous
CATACGTTTATTACGTAGAATGCACAAAAATACTATTTTAAAATTTGATATGAAGTAAAAAAAATTTCATAATGCGAGCAAATTAAAGCTATAAATCTAAACAAGTTGTGTTCCAAATTTGAGGTTGATATCTCCAAAAAAGAGCTTTCAGTAAGACTTTGTTTGGGCGCAGTACTAATTGTTTCTACTAGATTAAATTAGCTTCCCATTTACACAATACAAGTACACTGATAAAAATGATTTTGTGGTGAAGTAAATACTACAGAAAAACAAATGTAATTTCTACATTCATTTAGTTCAGTCAAGAATAAAAAATAAAAAAAGTAAATTCTATATTAGTACTAAATTTAAGCTTGTAGAATTTAAAGTTTGCACTTATAAGTATATTTTACTTGGAATTGTTTATGTGTACAAGGATTCCTTTAAGTAAATATCAAAGTTATGTTCCCATCATGCACTGGGGCATGAATAATTAATAAGGTTACATTTTTCACTGTTTTCGAGTTGTATTAACAGTTTTTATGGTTGCTTTTGTTGTTAGTTTTAGTAACTTTCTGTTTTGTGGCATCTGGAGTTCAGTTTTACTCTAACAGTATCCACTGATTGTTACCATCACACTGTTCATTTGGGTAATATTTATATTGAGCGGACATATTCTCTTAAAAAAGGATAACAAGCTGTCTACTTGCTTACTTAGGCCTATATGTTTGTAAGTGAACCACATACTTTATTAACATGGTTTTTTTTCAGTGCTACATTGTTTGAGTAAAGTTTATAAACCATGACTAATTGAAATGTACTCGAGTATTGCAGATTCAACTTAAAATAATTAAGTAGAGATTACTCATCAAACTCTAACTGGCCACGTTAGAACAATACAAGTCTGAACTTTAAAAAAAATAAAATAAATAACTTTTAACCTTTTTGAATCTTTTTTTTTTTTTCACATAGCAAGTGCCAAAACCTTTGCCAAGTTTCATACCATTCCAATGAATTAGCTAAGGGATAATCAACGATTGCCGTGCTTTAAAGGATTTAAATGCACGACGTGGAGGCAAAGAACCACCTGACGCGAAGTGCATTTAAAATCCTTTAATGCACGGCAATCGTTGATTATCCCGCTTATTCCATGGTCATTTGACAAGTTATAGACAAGATAAAACTAGTATTGCTCTTTACAGCGCAATATTTGACCGAATGGGTAAAAATGACAGTTATTATCGTCAGTTACGGCACATTAGCTCTAGCTTTCTGCCCACTTCAAATCAGACAGATGAAATAGTGCGGTAAGATCACATTTATTTGAATGAATTATAGCATTTATTTCAATTAATTCGATCGATCGAGAGAGAGAGAGAGAGAGAGAGCGAGAGATGTGTGTGTTACCTGCGTGTCTCTCTACAATTAAATACTTTAAAAACAGCGATTTTACCACGTCGTTGAGAAATATAATGTAGCTATCTAGTATCTGGGCTATTTTATTAATAAAAATCACGGGGAAGCGTTGACAACATGTTTGTGTGTGTGCGCAGTAGGGGTGTGACGAGATCCGTTGTGTCTCGCGAGATCTGACTGGTCTCGTGAGAACGTGACAATATCCTCGCGCATACCTTTCAGATATGCATTACACTGGCTCGTTCACAAGTGGTGGTATGTAAGATATTTCGTTCACATCAGGCAAGTGGCCGCATGATAAGCGGGAAAATTACGCAGTGTAGTCTTTATCCAGTCATAAAAACAGACTTTATGAATGGCGCAGACGCGCGGTTTCATTTACTACACACACACACATACTGAAGCACGCCTGACGCTCGCCATCTCACTAAATGACGTAAACACATGCACAACATCTCCAGAACTGCTCTGAGAGTCACTTCATGAGCATTTTAGCGTTTAATTTGAGTAAAACTAGCGTCATATCTCATACACAGAACTGTAAAGGTATTCACGGCAACCCGTCAAAATAAAAGTCCGGTTTGATTTGAAGACTGTGCCTATTTTTCAGTAGAATGTACATAGCCTATTACTACTACTACTAAAATGAAACAAACATTATTTTTTAAGAAATAATCACACAAAAAATTTCTTCCATGTTTTAATTTTAATAGTAAATCCCCTTTGTTTGCCAAAAAATCTTGTTTGCTTAATTTTCAATAATTAAAAGATAAATGATAAATTAAATGAATGTTTTATGCCTTCATTTGATAACCAGAAAAACATGTAAATATACAACACAGAATTTCTGAGGGGGAAAAAAATTTCATAAGGCTACTTTAAGATAAAAATGAATAAATTAAGTTGTTTTATGCATTCAAATAATTAGACATGCTAAAACACAGAATTTGGTAACAATAAAAAATATGGTGAGAAAAAAAAACTAACGTAATTTTTTGTTAAACTTTTAATAAATTGATGTGAAAATG
>NW_015641015.1:375010-377301 GCF_001515625.1 Sinocyclocheilus rhinocerous
GGATAAGTGTCTCGTCACACCCCTAGTGCGCAGCATAATCTGCAATCTCCGACTCTCTCTCTCTCGCTCACTGTGTGTGTGTGTGTGTGTGTGTGTGTGTGCGCGCGAGTGATGTGTGTGCGTGTGCGCGCAAGTGATGTGTGTGTTTGTGTGCATCAATTAAAGCAGCGCATTAATATGGAACGGTGATTAAACTGACTTGGAACTACCTGTGCATTAAACGGTTTTACTGCATACCTGCCAGCCAATCAGAATCCAGTATTCAGACAGACCATGGAATAAATCATTTTAATAAACCATAGCAGAAAATGTTTCGGTCAAAAATGACCGAACAACACCAGAGGTTTATTATTTAAATTTATTTAACTGAAATTTTCTGTGAAGCTGCTTTGCAACGATTTGTATCGTAAAAAGCGCTATACAAATAAACGTGAATTGAATTGAATTATAGTGATGGACTGAACAACTGGTCTTACCATGGGCAGTCGGCGTCCTGGGATGCTAGGGAAGTCATGGTGCTCGTTGTGGTACCCGACGTTGAAAGTCAGCAGGTTGAGGGATCCGTAATAAGAGTAGGTCTCATGGCCTTTGAGGAACATGTAATGTTCTGCGATGAAGTGTCCTGAGATGGGATGGAGACCCATTCCTAACATGGAGCCCATCATCATGTAGACCAGGGGCTTGGCGCCCCAGGCCCAGTAGAGCAGAGCGTTAAAGGCCAGCTGTATGGCCACATTGATGAGCTCTAGTTGACTGATGGGTTTGGGGTTGATGCAGAGGGGACGGATGGCGTAGAAGAGCGGCTGGAACATGATCCAGAAGAGCTTACGCAAACGGGTGCAAAAGAACCAGCCCTCGAAATCCGTGGGAATGTCAACATCCACACCGTCTCCACCCAAGTAGCGATGGTGGTCCAGGTGGTAGCGCTTAAAGGACGCAGAGTAAGGCAGCCCAATGGGCAGATTGGCGAAGATGGCGAACCAGCGGTTCCATCTGGCGCGGTTGTTGCCGAAAGCAGTGTTGTGCGAGATCTCGTGAATCGCGAGCGTCATTGAATGGTTTAAGCAACTCCCGAACACGTATGTCCAGAACATGACCCATTTCCATGGCAGGTCCTTCACCAAATAGAAGGCCAAAAACTGGACGGCAACCATCGTGCAGACGATCCATTTCAGCCTGGGGTCGGGTCCCATCAGAGACTTGATCTCTGGGTATTTAGCTGCCAAAAAACACACAAGACAACCATTGTAAAACTGAAACAGTCTGATGTGGAGGATTAGTGTATTCAAATTATGTCCATTTCCATGACAAATCAACGCAACTCGACACCAACGGGATCTGCTGCACTGGCTCGTCTGTCTCTGGTGTGTAACCTCACGTCTCTTTGTCATCTATATCTTAATATGCTTTACATCCTCCTGAGACCCGGGGAAAAAAAGTGTTGTGAATTTAGTATTTTTTCATGTCATTACATTGTTTAGAGCAGGGGTGCCCAACCCTGCTCCTGGCGATATATATATATATAGCGATTTTATTATTCATATAAAAATAATAATACCCTGTTTTGGTCATATTTACTATTAATTGCCCAGCTCCCCATCAATGATCTAGCGCAGAGACATATAGTTCTAAACTGAGCGTGCAAGAGAAGCATTAGCCTACTTCTAATTTGGCCAAAGAAAACGTGTTAAAATCTAAATTTTTCTATATTAATTTGTGCATTTTTCAATTGTTTATTAAAGGTGCAAAAAGTCATAAACAAAAATAAATTAAAAAAATCTATATTTTACTTTTTCGGGCAGCATTTTGTGTACGGTTCTAATTTCAAATTTGGTTTTCAGGATGGTATTTAAAAATACAACAATCCTTCTTTTTCATTTTTTTTCGTCATGGTTAAAAAAGGAAAAACGAATGGATGCAAAAGTATAGGCTACACGGACCTGGAAACAGTAGGCTATTGCATGTTTTATTTGTGCGCAGAAACGAAAATAGGCCTATGTATATCAAGTCTTTATTTTTTTATGTAAAGACATAATGAAATAGGCCTAGTTTTTTTTTTTCGTTTAATTGGTCTAATTGAACGAATATGGCTACTAACAATTAAGTGACTGCGACTATTTCATGTGATTTGGTGTGATGTGACATATGTGGGCTGAGTGACGTCATCGCCTATAATTCAATGTTTAATATAAAAAAAAAATGAAGCAGCACAAACGAAAATATTACCTGCACAAACGATTGAGCCTGTTTTGGGTGAATTTGGAGCATGTGGGGGGGCTGGTGACGTCATC
>NW_015641015.1:377421-384207 GCF_001515625.1 Sinocyclocheilus rhinocerous
TTACTATTAATTGCCCAGCTCCCCATCAATGATCTAGCGCAGAGACATATAGTTCTAAACTGAACGTGCAAGAGAAGCATTAGCCTACTTCTAATTTGGCCAAAGAAAACGTGTTAAAATCTAAATTTTTCTATATTAATTTGTGCATTTTTCAATTGTTTATTAAAGGTGCAAAAAGTCATAAACAAAAATAAATTAAAAAAATCTATATTTTACTTTTTCGGGCAGCATTTTGTGTACGGTTCTAATTTCAAATTTGGTTTTCAGGATGGTAATTAAAAATACAACAACCCTTCTTTTTTCATTTTTTTCGACATGGTTAAAAAAGGAAAAACGAATGGACGCAAAGGTATAGGCTACACGGACCTGGAAACAGTAGGCTATTGCATGTTTTATTTGTGCGCAGAAATGAAAATAGGCCTATGTATATCAAGTCTTTATTTTTTATTTATTTATTTTTGTTTGTTTTGTAAAGACAATGAAATAGGCCTAGTTTTTCTTCCGTTTAATTGGCCTAATTGAACTAATATGGCTACTAACAATTAAGTGACTGCGACTATTTCATGTGATTTGGTGTGATGTGACATATGTGGGCTGAGTGACGTCATCGCCTATAATTCAATGTTTAATATAAAAAAAAAATGAAGCAGCACAAACGAAAATATTACCTGCACAAACGATTGAGCCTGTTTTGGGTGAATTTGGAGCATGTGGGGGGGCTGGTGACGTCATCGCCTATAATTCAATGTCTAATATTAAAAAAACCGAAGCAGCACAAACGAAGCACAAACAAACGAGACTATTTGGGGTGAATTTGGAGTATGTTGGGGGGCTGAGTGACCTCAGAATGACCTATAAATATTATTTTATTATCTAAAAAACCAAAGCAGCACAAACGATTGAGACTATTTTGCCGACGTTTTGCGTTGGGTGGGGGGCCAACTTCACGGAGGTGATTGCCTGCTTTCTATTCCCTCTGTTATGCATATGTGGAGTTTCTGCGTGAGGGCGCCCTCTGGCATCCAGTATGAATGAAACAGACATTAAATGTGTTTATAGCGCTCAATAATGGCCAATCCATCCTATTTTGGGTAATTTTATTTTATTTTTTTAAAGTATCGGTTCAGGCACCGGTATTGTTTTAAAAGTATCGATTTGGCACCGGTATCGGAAAAAACCCAAACGATACCCAACCCTAGCCAGGAGCAGGGTTGGGCACCCCTGGTTTAGAGCATAAGAATAAAAAAAAAAAAAAAAGATATTTTATTCATGTTTTATTGTATGTCCTCTGTAGAGGACACCAGGACTAAATGTTTGAAAAAAATAAAAAGACATGAATAAACATGCAAAGGCAAAAACAATTGTTTTTTTTTTTTAATCACAAATTTCTTAAGTTTCAGGATTTTTTTTATATCAAACTTTGTATAAGGATGATTCTCAACTATGTTATGAAAGATATAACAATGATCTGATATATTTGACACATTTTGCTTTATGAAATGTGTGTAAAATGGCAATAAGAGGGTTTTCCCATTGTATACAATATATGAGTATCTATTCACTGTATCTAATTTGCATATTAATGTGTTCTTGGGGCAACATGTCATGAAAAAAGAAGTGTAATAATGGGAGTAATGGCCTAATTGGCAAGATTTTCACAATAATATCTAATATTTCATAGAAATATTGAAATATAATTTCTTTCCCTATTCATTTGTTGTGTCTCCCAAAATGCGTAATAAACATGCTTTTAGTCCTGGTGTCCTCTACAGTGGTTCATAACAGAACGTCATTATTTTGATTTGAAACCAAATAACAGTTTCCTGAGGTATTGATTTATGACAAAAAGTTAAACATTTTGTCAGATTTAAATGCTAATTACAAAATAATATCTTATTTTCATAAAAGTTACATTTGATCACTAAATTAATGTCAGCCGTTTTTAAAGAGCAAGGAGAGGGAGTGCTCATGGTGAAACTTCCAATCATTTGGTATCTCTGAAAAGCCCTGAATGTGCTCGGTACAGGACTCCAGACTTACAACTGTGGCATGTACCGTCTCAGAGAAATTCACTAAAATATACTGTCCCCTACAGAGGACAAAAGTCTATTCCTGGGTTCCAGGAGGATATGGTGAAGCCGGAAGCCTGTGTCATTTGCCTAAAGCTTCCGAGAAACAATACAAAACACACAGTAGAATTTAAATGTGGGCACTTTTCATACAAGGTATTTTCTAATGCAAGTACTGACTGCTTTGAGGCAAGAGTGCTACTTTAAAGCCTAATCCAGGGTTTATATATTACATAATGCAATACGGCAAGGTAATGACAGACAGGTCTGGATCACAGCAGGCTGCACTGCTACTGTACATGCAATAACGCAGTGGTTCTCAACCTTTTTTCCCACTGGGCCGCACGCACATCATTTACATATTACGTCACCAATACAAACCAACCAGTTTCATAATAGTATAGCCTAAATATTATGATATCTTGTTTATTCTGATGCTCAATTTTGCCAAACTAATGGCTGCTGATGACTATCTGAATTGAATTCCATATGAAAAATAATGCGATCATCAGCAATGGCAGCATATAAATGAAAACTGCATAATGTTACGGAGTAAAATGTTGATCCAGGAAGTGGTATATGTCTGTGCAAGCTTTGGAGGTGTTGATGGAAGCGATTTACTGGATTTATGCTTTGATAATCGTACTGAATATTACCCAGATGTAGTTTTTGATCAAAATTTGCTCAAAATTATGCATTTTTATGAAACCTACCTATATTCAAGTGTTGATAAAAAAAAGAATGCTTTAAGCTAGAATAAAACTGATTATTTTTGTTTAAAAGTAGAGGCTCTGATCTTTATTTTGATGTATTGCATATTCAAATATTCATACAGCAAAATATTCTGGAGGCCAACAAATTTTAGTGAAAATCATCAAAATCGCTGGCGGTGGCTGGGAACTTTTTTCAAAAATGCTGGCGTGGAAAGAGTTAACGTAAAAACTAAAATGAATTGTAAAACTGGAAGTTATTTTTTAATTGTGTAAACTAATGGCTGCTGATGACTATCTGAATTGAATTCTGCCAAAGTGCGCGCTTGTAAGTGTTCGTTAAATGCCTAACGTTAATTACGTGAAGTACAGGTCTGCTCATGTCTGAAAATAACATATGAAAAACAAAATTATTTTACATAAAAACATTATAGCTTATATTTGTTTAGTGAACAGGATGGAGAAACTGGCGATCTCTTATGTAAACAGATGCATATGAAAAATAACAGCAATAGACAGCATATAAATGAAAACTGCATAATGTTACGGAGTAAAATGTTGATCCAGGAAGTGGTATATGTCTGTGCAAGCTTTGGAGGTGTTGATGGAAGCGATTTACTGGATTTATGCTTTGATAATCGTACTGAATATTATCCAGATGTAGTTTTTGATAAAAAATATGATTTTCTCACCTTTTTGCTCAAAATTATGCATTTTTATGAAACCTACCTATATTCAAGTGTTGATAAAAAAAAGAATGCTTTAAGCTAGAATAAAACTGATTATTTTTGTTTAAAAGTAGAGGCTCTGATCTTTATTTTGATGTATTGCATATTCAAATATTCATACAGCAAAATATTCTGGAGGCCAACAAATTTTAGTGAAAATCATCAAAATCGCTGGCGGTGGCTGGGAACTTTTTTCAAAAATGCTGGCGTGGAAAGAGTTAACGTAAAAACTAAAATGAATTGTAAAACTGGAAGTTATTTTTTAATTGTGTTCCGTGGGTTGAGATCCACTGCAATAGTGTATAAGACAGACTAGGCCTACATGTCAGACTGGATACTGGATCGTCTCCAAATCAGACAAACATGAGCTCGCATGAAGAGAGAGTTTGCTGAACAAATATCACCGTGAGGATGATGTGCTGTTTGAATAAGACTGTCACCAACGAGCAGGAGAAATTATCCCACTCCATATACCATATTCAGTGCAGTGGGATTTATTGAAAATAACTAATACAAAATGCAGCTTAATTCTTTATTCATAACAGCTGCAGTAGAATCCATGCAAACTAAAGCATAAATATCACTAAACAGCTACATAATCATTTACCAGATGCCTGGTGTGTGTCAGTGAGGGCATCATGAATAAATCATGAATTAGCAACAGAGAGGTTGTGTGTTAAACACAGACTGATTGAAGTGTATCCATAAACCAGCTGTAATGTTTATCCAAACTCCACATATAGATCAGTGGGAATGCTGGCTCATCAGCTTTCTACATGCATTCATAAGCAGCTTTATCAGTGAGGAGACGTTACTAATAAACAGCATTGACTTCTGTACCTTCACCCTATTTATTTGTGTGTGTGTGTGTGTGTACATGCTTAACCATATGTTGGGGACAAATGTGTACCGAGTGAGCTAAACCTGACAAAATCTCTAAAAAACCTCCCTTTGGGGACGTCCTCACTTGTAAAACAGGTATAAAAAGAAAGTAAACAAAGTTTTTTTTTTATTGTAAAAATGCATAAAGTTTTCTGTGGCTCTTGTCAGGGTTGGGATCAGCTTATATAATCTATAACTATCTGTATATAAAGCAATATAAGTCTATGTAATATCCCCAGTTAGATAGCTAAGTGTGTGTGAGAGAGACAGAATCAGAGAGCGAGCATTAGCTAGCCTTCCTCATGTGACTGTCACTCCACCACACTCCCATTTAACAATTCATACAACATTCTTTCTACATGCATTCATAAGCAGCGTTATCAGTGAGGAGACGTTACTAATAAACAGCATTGACTTCTGTACCTTCACCCTATTTATTTGTGTGTGTGTGTGTGTGTGTGTACATGCTTAACCATATGTTGGGGACAAATGTGTACCGAGTGAGCTAAACCTGACAAAATCTCTAAAAAACCTCCCTTTGGGGACGTCCTCACTTGTAAAACAGGTATAAAAAGAAAGTAAACAAAGTTTTTTTTTTATTGTAAAAATGCATAAAGTTTTCTGTGGCTCTTGTCAGGGTTGGGATCAGCTTATATAATCTATAACTATCTGTATATAAAGCAATATAAGTCTATGTAATATCCCCAGTTAGATAGCTAAGTGTGTGTGAGAGAGACAGAATCAGAGAGCGAGCATTAGCTAGCCTTCCTCATGTGACTGTCACTCCACCACACTCCCATTTAACAATTCATACAACATTCATAGCTCAACAAACAACATAGAGATTATTAAATCGTTAAAACAGACACAGAGTCGCACTATACCTTCTGTATTCGGATAGTTGTGAAACGAATTAGCTGCTAATAAGTGTTAAACGGAGCACGCAGTTTAACCGGTTAGCTGGCACAGCTTCATATATCACGAGATAAATCCTCCAAACATCGCATAATAAACTGCATGAGTTGTGGAGTAAGAGATGTGGTGAAGTGTTTGCTGTAGTTTAGTAATTATGTAAGTTAAGTGAACTTAGCGAAGGGCTCTCGTCAGGGAGTGGCCCTCACATAACGGTCATCTCTTAACTAACGTTAACGACGGACACTTCAAACACACGGCTTTCTTTCGTTACAAATCAACTTCACACATTACACACGGTACAGAAACATTACAAGAAAATAAAATAACAAGCACTTGGCTCATTGGAGCTTCCGCGGGAGATCATTTTACATAACAGCTAACTTTAACTCATTCGAGTCGCGGCTAAACCGCCACATAATCCATCGTAACAGACCCAAACGACGCTGCTATGTGGAAGAAGCGATGTTTAGTAGCTCATGTTTTTACCGTCGGTGATATAACGAGGAGAGGGAAAGCGACTCACCCAGGATCTCTTTCCTGCGGTCGGCGTGAGGCTGATCGGTATAAGCCCACTCAAAATCCTCGCGAGCGACGCGATTCCCCATGTTTTCTCTGGTTCGGCGGCTGCTTTGCGGTAGTTAAGTGTGTTTCCTCAGGATGTCAGCGCAGAAATAGTACCAGTTTTTTGTTTACACGGGTCTAACAGCAGCTGTCCCACATCCTTCGCTTCCTCACTTCTCCGTCTTTCTAAAACAGAAGATCTTTCGACTTCTGGACGCATCGCGGTGGGCGGAGTCTCCTGGTGACGTCACTCCCTCTCTTGTCCTATGAGAAAGCGCCAGCTTTGACTAAATTCGCGACACCGTTATGATGCCGTTTTCATGCTGGCGAGTATTTCATCCCAGAGCTTCACAGCTGAGTTTCTTTCACAGCCTTCTATCCACAGTAAACAGCTGACAAAATCAATTGCATTGATGCATGTGTACACTTTTACTTTACTTTACTTTTAGTCATTTAGCAGACGCTTTTATCCAAAGTGACTTACAAATAAGAAAAAGTAATTAAAACTAAAAGCTAAAACTCTGTAAACACTATATATATATACACATTTAAGAAAATAAAAGAAATTAAATAAAAATGACAAATTATTAAAAAACCTATATAGACATAATAAAAAAAACCTAATAAAATAACAACATTACTACAACTGTAACTAAAACTAAAATAGATAACTAATACAAATCAAACTACATTAGTTTATCAGTAATCCTAAAAAAATGACACTGAGCCAAACACACATGCTAAAATAACAACAACTTACTGACACATAGTAAGAAATAGTTATAAAAACTGAAACAGAAGTGAAACAAGTAATAGGAAAGAGGAGAAATAAAAAGCGATACTCATATGATGCGATTTCAATTTTTCCTTTCTCTTTGGAGTGTTACAAGCTCTTGGTGCATAAAGAAGATCTGTAAAGTT
>NW_015641015.1:384555-409740 GCF_001515625.1 Sinocyclocheilus rhinocerous
ACATATACATATACATGTACATATATATATATACATACATTAAATATATATATATTATTTCATATCCATTTTGTATGTTGAAGTACCGAAATAACTCAAATTAAATAAAACTTATTAAAAAACCTATATAGACATAATAAAAAAAACCTAATAAAATAACAACATTACTACAACTGTAACTAAAACTAAAATAGATAACTAATACAAATCAAACTACATTAGTTTATCAGTAATCCTAAAAAAATGACACTGAGCCAAACACACATGCTAAAATAACAACAACTTACTGACACATAGTAAGAAATAGTTATAAAAACTGAAACAGAAGTGAAACAAGTAGTAGGAAAGAAGAGCAATAAAAAGCGATACTTATGTCCTTTGCCGGTGTCCTGCCCGGTGGAGTCGATGATCTTTACACTCTTCGGTCTTCACACGACCGCAGCCGCGGTAAACTACGCTTTTTTTATTCGTTTAACAAAACTCTAATTGAATTCAGCTGGACACACTTACACAAGTTGTTATTATTTGTTACAAGTTGTTAATTGTTATATCTTGTTATTTTTCTATAATTACAGATTTTTAGTTTAATCATTATTTTTATATGTTCCTTGAGGTTTACTTATAATGTTAATAAAATAGCACATAACTGAATGAATGAATGAATATTTCCAACCCTCATTCTGACCCTCATGCTCAGAAACAGGCTCCAGACCACCAGAGGCAGTGTTGAAAACACTAGTGGAAAACCATAAGGAGATAAGAGGGTCTGTATTACTTACTATAGGGTATATGTCGAACATCACCTGACCAAACCCGGAAAACAGGTCTCATTGCTTCCGCTTGTCGGAGAACGTGTTAACAGCCGTACTAAAAAATAGCGATATCTATGGACTTTTAAGATAATCAGTTAAACTAGCTAGCTGTTTTTATTGTTGACGTTTTATTCCATTTTTATATCTAAATGTGAAAAGAATAAAAATAAAAAAAACTTTTAGATATCAGTCCGCATATGTGATGAACATTGGTTATGATCATCATTGGTATCTACTTTGAAGGCATCTTGAGTAAAACTGCTTCATATTTAACTGAGCATATGCAAACCGCTTGAACCGGAAGCGACGAGACCCGGTTAACAGAATACAGAAGTCTGTTGCGCATAACCCCTATTGGATAAAGCGCAACGGCTAACTTGGATCACGTGTCCCTTAATAACCAATCACATTACAGCTTTGACGTCACTGAATTTCAGTCAGAGTTGTACGAGTTGCCATTTACGGATACCATGTAGGAATAAATGGGAAGTGCCGTAAGCTGAATCCCAACTGTCGCAAAAAGTCAGTGACTTCTCTCATAAAACTGCATTTTTTTCGTGGTAAAGTCTAGAAATTGTTCAATCCAAAAGTATTGTTTACTGTAAAACATGTTGAAGATTAGCAGATAGGCTGTCGATTCATTAAATGATAAGCCGTTTCCTCTAAAAAGCTGTTTATTTAACGTAGTGAAGCCACTCCTCCATTGACATCCATTCAAACAGAACGGCCTCTGGTCTCCTTTCCCACGTACTGCCAGACCGGAAGCGTTAGCTTTAGCCGTTACACTTTTTCGGCTAATGGTTGCAGGCTTGCCTTCTAGTGGCTTTGCTCGCGCTTGACCGAGAACAGAATAACACCTCGTGACTCATGACGTGTCTTGAGCTGTAATAACCCCCTTCTCTCGCTTGACTAATCGCTTGATTGAATTGGATGCAACAATATTTTGTGCAGCTTGCTAAATATATTCAGAAACATAACGTTTTGTGGAGGCTTCAACTTTCTGGGTGCCTGTGAGTTTGAATGCCTCAGGGGAGATACGCACGCGTAGTTGCCTTGACTTAAGAGCATATATCACCGAGTGAACTCCACTACCGAGCTCTGAATTTACCGAGGCCTTGTTTTTAAGGTGAGTACTGATTTAACATGGATTCCCTTAGATGTTCTACGTGCCCTAATGTAATGGATATCATGGATGGACATCATCAGTGTCCTGCATGACTTGGTGTGGATCATCTTAAAGAGGCGATGTCTGACCCATGCCCGGAATGCACTGTAATGCCGCTCGCTGTACGTCGATCGCGTCTGGTGGGTCTGGAATCAGGATCGGAAAGGTTATTACTTTCCTCGAGTGTTGCTGCATTTGATCGTGCACAGAGAACGTCCTTTACCATGCCTCGGTGCCAAGACTTCACGTCTGTATTGGTGTCAGTATTACAAAACTCATCAAAGGCCACACGCCCTGATCAGTAGGCTGGTACTCTAGCTGTGATGCAGGACCCAGACTCAGTGGGACTGTGTAGCACGCCACCTATAGAATCTAGTGTGGCAGCACTCATTAGCTGCATTTCCACTGTGGGGCCAGTGCGAGCCAGTGCTTTCAACGGGCCGGGCGGGGCTAATAGCCTCGGACCTGTAGCACCGAGCCCAAAATCACGCTGCGTTTCCACCGTTGGGTCAGAAGCTCCGCTGCGCTTCACTAAAACCCACCCTTTATACGCCTCTCTGGAACAACGTCATGCAACCCCATCATTTCCCCAACAAACAGAATAAATCAGTGGAACTATCAAGATGAACATGATAAAAGCGGCCCTTTGTTTGCATTTTGTGTTGTTCACTTAAAGTTTTAAATCCAAAAGCATCTATGTTTTACCAGTTATACATTGATCATAATGAAATTGATCACACAGAAATAAGGTGGTATTTACTGTTATTACACAAAAGAAAGAGAACATGCATAGCCTACTTATTCACGTCGGTTTCTGTTTATTTGTAGTCACAGTATAAATCACATTTAGAAAGAGCTATCATTTCTATAACTTTTCCATCAAAAATACGACCTGCCTAACAGAAGGAGCTCCCAAACAAAAACTATGATTATATATTTTAAAACATACGTGGAGCTAAATAAACATCAGACAGTCATGTATAAAGAGACAAGACTTACTGACAGATGAAATATGTTACTAAATAAATAAACGATTGTGATAGCCTATATGATTTGTCTGATTTCTTCAAGCGGTCATATTTACCATGTTTACTATGGTAATGGCTAGCGTGCATAGTCTTTTGCATCGCTTATAAATATTTCTGCCTTGTACAGTGATCATAATCCACATCAGATCTCAAACAGAAGTTATTTCATCCACTCACTGCTGTCTGAAAGCGAGTTCTGAGCTCAAATTATTTTAAAAGTCTGGTAAAATAATCCGCGGCACTGACGCTCTCCACACGCGGAGAAACTCCGCCTTTGTTCATAGCCACTTCTCAAGCCCGAGCTGGCCTGCTTTGATCCAAGGTTTTCATCAGGCCAAAAAACCCTGGCCGTTGGCCCTGAGAAAGCCGAGACGAGGCACGGTCAAGCCCCGGAAGTGACAGTGGAAACGTGCACTAGCACGCCCGCTTTTGGCGGTGGAAACGCGGCTATTGTGTCTACCGATGAGGCACTTCGTGAAAATGTGCACTGTCCCAATGTCGAGTGCAGACGCACTGATGAGCTACTGTCCCGTTCATACAATTCTACAGCAAGCCTTGGCCGTGTTTCCAATTCCTTAGCGCACATGCTTGTAGCTTTACATTCCTCTCTGAGCGAAGCTTCATCTGACCCATTAGTGACAGTACTAACTGAACTCGCCTTACAAGCCAAGGGTGTTATTGCCAGTCACTGTGGCAATGCTTTAGGCACTCTTGTGCAAGCTCAAAGACAGGTTTGGTTGGCTCAATCTTCAATGCCAGCGGTGTGTCGAAACAATTTGCGACGACTGCCATTGGTCCCCGGTCGAATCTTTGGTCCAGCTGCACAGGAAGCCTTGGACATGTGTCGGTCTCTGAAACGCGTTCCTGTCATGTGGGGATAGCTTCAGGATCCAGGCAGCCTCCAACAGCCTCTGGTGTTCGTTATCACAATGTTGGTGCAAGATCTACATTTAGACCTCCTCAGCATTTCCAGCAACGGAACCCACAAGTTCCTCTACCTCCTAGGCGTGTGGGGTCTCAACTGCGTGGACATCAGTCTCACGCTCGACACCCAGGCCCTCAGTGACATCCCCCCACCTCTACTGAAAAGCGTCCACGGGATCGTTGATGCACGGAGGTCGACAGTGGGCTGTTTTACGGAAAGTCTCCTGGAGCGCTGGAGATCAATAACATCAAATCAGTGGCTGCTGACTACTCGAGAGGGTACTGTATACAGTTTTGCTGTCGACCCCCTGTTCACAGTGGCATGAGACAGACAATAGTTCATGACTCATGCCACACAGAGGCACTTGCGCACAAAGTTCAGGTGTTGCTGCGCAAGGGTGCCATAGAGTTAGTCGACCCTCAAGTTCACCCCGGGGAATTCTTTTTCATTTATTTTGTGGTCACCAAGAAGGACGGCGGGTTTTGGCCGATCTTAGACTTGAAAAATCTGAATCGCTTTCTAAAGTTCCTTCCATTCCCAGATGTTGCGCACAGCAGATGTGTCGCAGGTGGTTATGCCACAAGACTGGTTTGTGACGATCGATTTGAAGGATGCCTATTTTCATGTTCCGATTGCTCAAGAACACAGGCAATTCCTTCAGTTTGCATTAATGGGATAACTATTCCAGTTCAGGGTCCCTCCATTTGGCCTGGCTCTGGCACCAAGAGTTTTTTCAAAGTTTGCCCAGGCAGCATTGAAACCACTCCAAAGGAATGGCATGAGGGTACTGCCATACCTGGATGACTTGCTTGTCTGTGCAGCATCACCCCAGCAAGCAATCAACCAAGCTCGTCATCTGTTGGACCATATTGCGGCTTTAGGGATTGCTGTGAATTGGGAAAAATGCAAGCTTGTCCCAATGCAGACAACCAATTTCATAGGTCTTACTCTCATCTCTGTCACAATGCTGTAGGGGTGGGGGAAAAAATCGATACAGCATAGTATCGCGATATTTTCCGCGGCAATACTGTATCGATACACGGACGCCAAGTATCGATCTTTTATTATACTATTTGGTAGAATAATAAAATCAATTTCTTTACAATCCACTAGATGGTGGTGTTGAGTTTTTTCTGGTGAGGTCAGCTGGGTCACCTTCAGCATGCAGTAAGTTAGTAAAATAAAGAGGGCGGCATGCGGAAAGTTATCAGGAAAGCCCCGTCTGGGTTTAAATCGAATGTATGGACTTACTTCGGATTTGTAAACAAGGAGGGGATGTAAGTAGGGATGCACCGAGAAAATAGGCTACGTATAATAGTGGACTAGATTAGACTGTAATACAAATAGTTGAGTTTGCCAGGTGCATACAACATTTATGACAGGTTTTCATGAAAGTGTTGGTCAGTTTGTCTGCTTGACAATCCCATTTTGCACTGCAACAATAAAACTGAAGTGAGAAATGTTTCTTTTTAGTTAAAACAGATGTTGTCAAAGTTTTCCTTTGGGGACATAATTTGAAGTTGGAAAAAGGTAATAAATTGCAATATATTGCAGAATATCGCAATAATATTGTATCGTGACACAAGTATCGTGATAATATCGTATCGTGAGGCCTCTGGTGATTCCCATCCCTACAATGCTGGCATCTCCAACTCCAGAGAGAATAAGGTCAATTCTGAGGGCTGTAGGGCGCCTTTGGGTGGGCCACACTCAGCGCTACATTTCTGTAATGAGACTCTTGGGGAAGCTCACAGCAGCAATGACAGTAGTACCACTGGGGCTGCTTTGGCTCAGACCATTCCAACGGTGGCTTATTCAAAAGCATCTCTGTCCAGTATGAGACAAAAACACAAAGATCAGAGTCACACATCGTTGCATGCGAGCTCTAGCACCTTGGTCGCAGAAACAATTTATTCTCAAAGGTGTGCCGTTGGGACCACCACCTGCTCGGTGGGAGGTCATCAGGACAAGTTCAAGTTCCGTTTATTTCTAAAGCACATTTAATAATGGTCACAGACCGACCAAAGTGCTGAACAATAATTAAAATATAGGTACAAAGACCAACAACAACCAATTTGGGACAATAAAAAACTGGATAAAACTACATGTTAAAAGCAGAGAAAAACGAGTTTTGAGACAGGATTGCCAGATCAGAGACAGATGCCAGTCTTCTTGGATGGGGTGGAGTCTGGCACAGAAGAGGAGCTAATGGCACTTGGAAGGGGGCCCTGCGCACAGTGCACATAAATGTCCTAGAGTTGACAGCAGTGTTTCTTACCTTTCTTCATTTTCAGTCTGTACTCAGGGGAAAACATGTTCTGGTATGCACAGACAACAGGGTAATGGTCTTTTATATCAATCATCAGGGAGGCACAAGGTCACGGAGTGCACTTCAAGTGGCTCACAAACTGCTTGTTTGGGCTCAAACCAACCTGCTTTCCATTCAGGCAGTGTATCTGCCAGGCCGACTCAATCAGGCCGTGGATGCTCTCTCACGTGGCAGGGTGTCACAGGGAGATTGGACTCTACACCTGGAAGTGGTGCAGAAGGCAATGGTGATTAAATCTAACGATCGGTTAGCTCATATCACATCAAACCTTGCAAATTATTATTTTTGTTATACTTTGTTCTCAAATTGTTAATGTTAACAACATCAGCATTGCGTGACTACGTGTGTAGTGTGTATTAGCGTGCAGATTTCAGTTTCTGTACAGTCTAATCTCTAATTGTCATACCATTCGAATTTCATATAAAGAAATTATTTTAACCCAAAAAGCAAATTATTCTTCCTTTGAACTGACTCTCTTTAAAATACAAATCTTGTGTAATCCCAGGCTATCTGTAATCAGATGCACATTTAAAGCTGTAATATAATCTAATTTCAGTCACACGTGTTTCATAAACACATAATCCTTTCTGGATTACAATCTGTCATCAAAATGACAAATGTAATTATTCCAGCTGCTTTGAGAAAAGGCCAGAGATAAACGATCCACCACTTGCAGGATCCTCACATGCGATATAGCTACTAGCTGGGACAACTTCTTTATGTTTACAGACGTGACGTATGCATGCTTGAATTTCCAGCGAATTCCTACCCGTACCACTCAAATTAGAAAACATTATTTTAAGACTATCGTTGTGAATCAGGCTAAAGTAAGGAGATAGTTTTGAACACTGGCTGGTTATTCTTGCTCAAAAATTTATTTCGGATCATTTTTAACCAAAAAAAAGTTATGGACTGCAGCTTTAAATAAATGCTTTGTTTATAATGAGGAGGACGTTTTAAGCTATAAACTTGCAGGATGTTTTAATGGTGCAAAGACCTCTTATATGCCAAAAGATCAAGAAAAATTTGATTTCTCATGCCATGACCCCTTTAAGCTCACTTGACAATAATTTGTAAATAATCTCTGTTTAGTGGCATAACCACAACTGATGAAATAAGGAAGATAGGTAATTTCTTTCATATTAAAATAGCTTCAGAATTACTTCCCAGATAGTAAGGTGACATTGATACAATGTTGAGTTTTCATCCAAACCATCATCCTGGTTGAGGTTGACATTTCAATGTTTAAAGTAGGGCTGTCATCGTTAACGCGTTAACGCATGCGATTAATTTTACAATCCTTAACGCAAAATTACTGAAGCACAATTTCTATTCTAACCCTTTAACCCAGTTTTGCTACTCTGTTTGTGATTAGATCATTTTAAGCTGCTAAACTCCGGGAAAGTTTTCAGTCCAATGATCCAGTAAGCGAATGCATTCAAACAATCCGTCCAAAACAGCGCTAATATAAAGGAAACCAGTCTGATTACTTCAGAGATTGCAGAGAGTCTCACTCTCCGTGAACCGTGAGTGTGTCAGATAAGAGACTTCTTTGGTGCTCAATGGTTCTGCATCCCTCCAGTTATTTTCTTCAGACTGGCAAAGGAAAGCAGTTTTATTGCTCCCTCAAAATGGAAATGTAACCCCATCTTTTCACCACGGAGCAAGTCTTCATTATTTTACTTCTCACCAGCAGTGCAATACAATGGGCAAATACCATCCGGGAGCAGGATGTGGCAATCATCAGATCCTGTTCTGCCTTCGTCATCCATTTCAAGGTATTCAGTGTCTGAACTGTCCCATTCAGGTGAAACCTACGGTCCCTTTCTCCCTTCCACCTCTTCTCTTTTGTGTCATCCCCTCTTCCCTCCCCCACCCACTTTTCATCAATGGATATGAATAGTGCCACAGACACTTTATGCTACACTTGTCTAGGTACAACACTGGAGCCTATTGTTTTCAATTAGGTATCATCTTTCCTTTGACAGAACAACTGGCTGGCAGCCAATCAGGATTCACTCGGCTGAGACTGCATTGTCATCAATCAGAGATGTCCTGCAGATTGCGAGAGCTGATTCCAAATGGTCAGTTCTCATTCTGGTAGATCTATCTGCGGCTTTTGACACCATTACCCATCAGATCCTTCTTATCACTGGGCTTCACAGCAACTTCACTACACTGGTTTGATTCGTACCTCATCAGACATATACACAGCACATCAACTAGTCACGGGGTACCTCAAGGATTTGTTATTGGACCCCTCCTCTTCTCCATTTACTCTAAATTGCTGTTTCTGGCTGGTGGAGGGATAATAATTATAATAATTTTTTTTAAAACCCTCTTCTTATATATATTTTTTATAATATTTCTTATATTATCTCCCTAAATCCTTCTCTGTTCTAACCTGTACTATTCTAGATACACTTTTTATTGTTACTTCTTGTGTTATTGCTTCCTCTAGATGAATCTCATGTTGTATTTCTCATTTCTTAATCACATATCTGCTAAAGAAATAAATGTAAATGTACACTCTAAAAAATGCTGGGTTGTTTCAACCCAACTTTGGGTCAAATATGGACTAACCCAGCTGTTGGGTTAAATTTTTAAATGAAAATTTTAACCCAAAAGTTGGGTTAGTCCATATTTGACCCAAAGTTGGGTTGAAACAACCCAGCATTTTTTAGAGTGTAAAGTCTTAACATCTCCAGCCTTTCCCATAAATCCACATCCTGTTCAAGTGACTCTACAGCTGAACCCATGCAAACTGATTCATCTTGTCTCACTTCAACACTCAGTATCAGCTTCAAAACCAAATGTACCTGTAGTGAGGATGTGTGGCTCATTCCACCTCCAAATGCCCTGTTTGATGTCCCTATCTCATTGTGAGGTCCATTGAATACTCACCCAAAGTCAATACAAGCTTTGCTAAAGGCAGTATAACTTATCAAAACATACACAGTCATTTTTCAAATTGGTGCCTGTCATGTTAAAAACCTCTCATTCTTTATATTGCATGGTTCAAGTGCATGGCCGCCATGGCTCATCCAACATCCCCTAATGCAGTGATTCTCAAAAGTTTTCTGCCAGGCCCCTCATTTGTAGAGAAAATATTTTCAAGTCTTTGAAACACTGTGTTTACACCGGACGCAAAGGTTATCACGTCATGCTGAAACAGCCTGGCCATCTACAATGAACGTGTCAAAGTGGACAGTGCTAATTCATTTGTCCATTGTGTCAGAAGTTGTGCAAGTCTTTGGAGCATGTTAGAAAAAGAACGGGGCATCAGTTTACGGTCGGACATTGGTCGTGTTGTGTCGTGCCGCATCCAGTGAAGAGCATCATTATAATGGGTTCTATTTGCTTTTGTCAAATCGTGACAATGAATACATTGTGTTCAGAATTAATAAATATGGCAAGTAGCCTCAAAAGAAGCAGATAATTTTGCAGTGTGGTCTTGTATAATGTTGAAGAGGTTTATTTGCATAACAATCTACTGACTGTACACTATCCCTTCGCCTTGCCCCCAGTTTGGGAACCACTGCCCTAATGTGTCCTGGATTTCTGGGGAGATCATCTTCTGGACTGAACCATGCTTTCTTGATGAAGTAGACCAGTTACCATTGACGCTTTTATTATTAAATAAAAATAAGGCAACATCAACAAAAAGCACTTTTCAGTAGCGGTCCTCAGATCTCTGTCAGTATAGAAACACTGGCTTGCTCTCTTTTGCAGACAGCAGGCTTTTTCAGCTCCGTCCGAACTGGCTAGAATAGACAACACCTGCTAGTGTCACTTACGCACAGATGCTCCCTCACTGCACACAACTCTCTTTGCATCCACAGACTGAATCGAATCAGGCCCCTGCCACAGACCACCAATCAGTGTGGGTGTGTGCCACATCCACTGAAAGTCCTGTGAGTGATATCTGTCCCATCATTCCTCAGTCTATGATGTGTTCAGCCCTTAGCGAGCAACCCAAATATCACCTTGGGAACATGCCATCGATCTGCTCCACTACGCCAAGGCCACATCTTTCCTTTTTGTTGCTTTTTGAGCAGAACATCATGGGGGAATATGTGAAGGTGTCTTTCAAATATTCATGAGTGAATTCCTCATTTCATCATTGCCAAGTTCAGTTCATGGAGCTTCCTCCTAACAAGCTGTTGATCTGAATGAGGTATGTTAGATAAGAGAGACATACAAAATGTGCAAAGCGGTGGTGCGCCAGGACCGGAATTGAGAACCACTGGTCTAGTCAAACAATATCCTTATCTTCTCAGTCCATGCCCAAACATCTACAGCACGTCAAGCTGGTCCTCCAGAGATTGCTCCAAATTCACCTGCTCATTGAAGGGGTCATGAACTGAGAAACCAAAATTCCCTTGATATTTTGACATAAGAGGTCATTGTGCTATAAAAACATCCTGTCATTTTCAGAACTCAAAACTTTCTTGTTGGTGTTCTACTCTATGATGTAACAGTGTGGATAAGCACTGCCTCCACAGAAGAAGATCAATGCCTGCTTTGACATCACTGCCTGTTTAGCCCCGCCCACTGATTCTACATCACTGCCTGTTTAGCCCCGCCCACCGATTCTACATCACTGCATGTTTAGGCCCACCCGCTGATTCTACATCACTGCCTGTTTAGCCCCGCCCACCAATTCGCGCATGTAGTGTAAATAACGAGAGGCAAACGATAAAGATGCTCCGAAGACAACTTCGCTGACGCTGTGCAGTGCCAAGCTGTGGAAAAACAGTCTTTGCATTGCCTTCATTAACATTACATAACATTATAAGTGGACCTCAGAGAACAGTACAAAATAAAAAACAAAGGCAGTTCATGACCTCTTTAAGGCCAAAAGGTACCAGCACACAGTCCAATTCCTAAGATATAACCCATTTTTTGTACCATTGTTTCATCAAGGGCTTCAGTGTCATTGCCGATTCACTCACTTCTCAGTTTCTCAAACTATCCAAACTCTTTCTTAACCATCCAGACCTGGAACGTCCCTTGTTTGTGGAAGTCAACACCTTTACCACTGAAGCCAGATCCATCCTACTTCAATGGCAGGAAAATGCTTCTGTCTTCTTCTGTAAGAATTTATTTCCAGTCGAGCAAAATTATAACACAAGGAACCATGAGCTTTTGGCCATTGAACTAGTGCCACAGGAGTGTGGCCAGTGGCCTGATGGTTCCTGCCATCCTTGTCAAGTGATGACTGATCATCTGAACTCCGATCTCCAATCTGATCTCCAGGAGGCACGGTGGTTGAACACTTTGCCAGGCCCAGTGGGTATTGCTCTTCACCCAAAGTCAATTCACGGTCACCTATCATCCAGAGTCAAAGAAATTCAAAGCTGATGTGCTTCTGGCTTTATTCTCCAAAAGTTCCCAGCTCTAATCCTGAAATCATCCTTCCACCTACCATCATCGTCAGTCCAATTCAAAGGACCTCAATTGATGAAATAGCCAAACAATGCCAACCCCTGCCAAACCCTCCTTGATTCTCTTCAAAGCCCCTATACACTTCAAGTGAAAGAACAAGTTCTCCCCAGCTGGTAAACACCTTCCAAAACCTGCCTTCTTTAATGCAGAAATCTTCTTTGATTCATTTCCTTTATTCGATCCATCAGAAAAAGATCTGGCAATGTGGAGGGTTCGAGCCCCTGCCCCTTTAATCGCAGACGCTAAAGTGCCCTTCCGTTTCTAGGTGCCCTATCTAGGTGCCCTAGAAATAAGGGAAAACACAAGCTAATGCACAAATTTTGTGTTAAATTCTGCAATCACAGAATCACGAAATCCTGGAGGGACGGTAAATGCACTTTATAAATAAATATGACTGATTGACTGACTCTCCAGGATCACTCAGACCCTCTCGCTCCTCTGCGACCACATGTCCCAGGACATTCATTGCTTTGTTCAAGCATGCACCGACTCGGCCCTGACTAAATCCCAGCAAAGCATGTAGATGTCAAGGGAATTTAGCCCCTGGTCATACCTACTACTAGTGGATTTTGTGTATTAGTGGCAGTTGACCAGTTTTCCAAAGCATGTCATATGATACCACTCAGAGACCTATCATGGAAGCACTGTTCTAACATGTCTTCTGGAAATTCGGCCTCCCAGAAGACATAGCATCAGATTTACTAAACAAGGCAAATTAGCATGAGAGCGCAATTCCAAAAAAGCACTGATGGAAGTAAAAAGTTCTCCAGGTGATCTACTGACAATCTGCAAATGACCAATGCAATCTACCAAGAGCAGCACAAGTTAATACAAGTGGAAAAAATTCTCTCCCTTCTACCACACGCTTTCTGCTCTCTGTGGTGCCTTCTCCTTGCAGCAACAATCACAGTCATGTCAAGCAGAAAATAGGTTAAGACATGCTTTTTCGGGTGTTAAATAAGGGTGCAAATACCAGTAAACTGACCGGCGCAAACCTTATTAAATCATGTTGTGTGATTCATTTAAATAATCTCCTCTGAAAGGGAAACTCCTACAAATGCCTATGCAATAAAATCAGTGGCAAAAACGACTGTGTCCATGCCTTTTTATCGCAAATTTTTCACTGTGCATCTTTAGCAGTTTTTTTTTAACGCCAAAAGAGGGTTTGCACTAGCGCAAGCTGTTAGTAAACCTGGCCCATAGTTTTTGTGAATTTATTGTGGAAATGGTTAACAATGCGTTTCACCTAGCATTGCGTATAAATCTATCAATAATATATTTCCGCCTCATAGGCTACTTTGATTTGAATCCACATCAGATCGCGATTGGCTGTTATTTTAAATATCAGCTGGTTTTGAGCTGAGAATATTATTTTAAAGGGCTTAAATTTTGATGTTAACTGTAGCTAGGAAAGAAAAATGGGAAATGAACACTGTTGCTAAGTCAAATATACTCCTTTGTCCAAGCAGCAGTTGGCTCTCGTTGGACCAAGGTAATCAATGGGCCAAAACCCTTGGCCTATTGCCCCCGAGTAGGCATTATCAAGCATGCACCAGCACGTTAGCTTTTGGCCCAACAGTGGAGACGACTTGCTTATGATAGCATGTTATCCTGGCCCTAAGGCAACAAAGCAGCCCAGTGCATTACACAGATGGTATGAGGATTTGATGTTGGTGTGCTGTGCCTTTTTCACACATAGCTGTAATAGCCATAAGGTAGAGTAATGTTCAGTGCTTTTGTTGTGTGGTGTGTTGTAGGTGTGTGTTTATTGTGTTGTGGTTTGAACTGACTAGCTTAACCGGTTGACTAGACTTGTTAAAGCAACAAGATGTACCTGTAGTCAGTTGCGTGGCTTCGCTGCCATTCATAACGCCTCTCCTGTGGCCTCATGGGATAGTAAAGTGTCATCTGGATACGCACTTCAGAATCTCGTAATAACTCATCTGAGTGCTTTTGTCCTGCTGTTTTATGAATACTTTGAATTCAGACATACTACCCTTTCACATACTGTATTATCATACAAATAATGTTAAAGACATCTCAAATAGAGTATCAATTTCTACAAAAATTCTAAAGTGATACTGAATTAAAATGCTCTTTCTGCAAAAATTTCACGGAAATATTTTATTTTGGTTCTGCCAAGATACCCGGAAAGATGTCAAGATGAATTATTTTGCTGAAAATCTTAACACATTTTTTTTAAATCCTATAAACATGATTTTATGTTATTATATTAAGGATTACTATTCAAATGATGCTGGTTTTTATCATACATTTTATTTATTTTATGTATATTCTAGTATATTCACAAAGGCACCTTTGAGAGCTCGTGCCTGAGGAGATTAAGCATTTACAAAATCTAAAAAAAGTAAAGCAACTAAAACAGTTTCAATATTCTCTTCCTTTAACATTTTCATATTAAAAGAATGCCAAATGATGCTTACTCACCACAGTGTACATTTTCCATATTATAATTATATAGTAATGTCTCATGTAAATTTTAAAAGTATATCTTTCTATAGCTGATGCTTTTCTTTCTCTCTCTTTTAACTGTTGTTGTTATGATGCATGTGAAAAGTTTTTTGTTGTATTATGGGAAATGTTGAACATGCTATTTGTTGATAATAAGCTTTAAAACTGATTGTAAACAAACTCTTTACTCTGGCTGAGGTTTTTACACATGGCTGAACTTATGCAGGCACTCTTTATTTACAACTTTTTACCACTTTAAGTTTCAAGTTTATTTATATAGCACCATTGAAACCGTGACAGCCGAGTGCACATAAGAATACTTCAGGTGTTCTGCTTCAAATGGATCCTGACCAGGAGGAAAGAACATTTCTGTGTAATTCTTCTATGAATTGAAAGTTTAGTTTGGCTAATGTATATGAAAACAGACATAGATGTATACAGTAATTGTGCTGATGCTGTGCACAGGTGCTTTTATAGTTTTTATTGCTGCACCTGATGCTGCAAGGACACAGCGATTCTTCAGCCAGATTTCTATAGACACTGCAACAGTCATGTTCTGTGGCACCTTATATAAAAACATAAATTCAACATATTACCCCAAATAATAATATTTGAAATATCTGAATAATGAAAATCGAAGGAAACTTGAACTTTGGAATGAAATTTGGTAATCTGGCCTGTCAATCATCTTGTCATATAATATATTAATGCATGTCTTGTCTTCTGTACACACTCCACACTTCAGTTCATTTATTATGCGTCTACTGTATTGGAGAGAAAATAAGCCTCAAGTTGTTCATGTCATGTGGACAACTCTCCTCGTGTTTTTGCATAATAATGCATTTAGGTTAATGGTCAAACATATCTTTATAAAAGCTCACAATGTTGTTGTAGATGAAATCAATGTTTCATAATCAGGTTAGATTTTGATTACTATTAACTTAAACCTACTTATTCATCATTATTGTACGTTCATGTTTGCCGTTCTGAACCGAGTCCTCCTCTGAGGTTGTGGGCAGTATTAGCAGTTTCAGTCTGCATGGATCTGCACTTAGAATTTCCTCCGGATACTCATTTCAACATACAACTTGGATCAATGTCTCCATTTCAGCAGCCTTGAACACAAAGCGCTTGGGAATGCTGAACTCCTAGCTGGAGCTGGAGAATCTGGGGCATGCAGATGACAGATTTACATGTTTTCAAATAGCCCTTCAGATTTTTGTTTTGCATTCAGATTGAGAGCCAAGCAGATCTCTCAGAAATCTCTCGTCCCCTTCTCAAATTTGCACCAAGTTGTAGGTGTTGTGGAGGTCTTACTTTGTAACGGTGTTGCCCCTAGAGCAGAGCAAAGGCTGCAAACATCAAGGGTAGGGGATATCTGTTCTTAATCATTCAACCCTTGATAGTTGATGGAGCCAGGGATGACTTTGATACGATTCATCATCATACTAAAAAATAAAGAATAAAAATCATATACCCAACCGTTTCCCATGTCGCCTCCCAGTTTTTATACCATATGGACCAAAACAGTCCACTCCAGTTAGTAGACCAAAAGGGGGTTTAACATATATAAGCGTGCAGAGGGCAGATCAGCTGTTTCGCACCCTCCACACAATTCTGTTGGTGTTTTTTGACAGGCTATCTACCCCTCAGGATCCAATAGGTCCTTCTTAATTCAGAAATTCTATCGGGCCAATTGTCAATGTCCTTTATCAGTAACTTCAGAACTGGGTCCAAGCACTATAGGCTGGATTTCATTCTCCTTTGCGGAGTTGGCCACCAACACAAATCAGACTGATCATAAACTGTCTCCAGGCAGCTGTTGGTGGGCACTGCTTTATGAATTTGCAGGTTTGGCCCTGTGCATCCTCCACTCAAAGGTAGGCCACAGACCCATAGGCTTTCTGTCATGCATCACAAAAGATGTGTAGATGGAAGGAGAGGCAGCACTTGGAAAAGGCAGACACGGTTGCTAAAGTCTGGACAAGGCACTTGAGACAGTCAAAACTTAACACCTTGCCTACTGCCAACTGAAGGTTATGGCCAAAACATGGCATCCAGGTGTATATAAAATCCAATTTTCTTAACTCTATATACTGGCACCTGGTCAAGACTGTTCAATCTTTTTGCATCTTTTGATTCTTAATCATACTTGCTGTAGTTTTCAAACATAGCTGGAAGGGAAGGCCGCCTCAGCAGGGCGTGCTAATGGCATTAAAGACTTAATGACCAGAAATGTTCTTCTATTAAATTACGACAAAATAGAAATATTATTCATTGACCAAAACCCTGTATACATAAGCTGTTAGAACACAATCTGCATTTCAAAGGATTTAATGTTACTTCTTTCTCTACAGTCAGAGAACTGGGTGTTATATTAGACAGGAACGTGTCTTTTAAAAAATATATTTCCCACATAACAAAGCTGCATTCTTCCACCTTAGAAACATTACCAAGTTACGGAACACGGGTTTCAGATGCAGAAAAACTAGTTCATGCATGCGTGACTTCAAGACTGAATTGCAATGCACTACATGCTTCAATAAACAAGCTGAAGTTAGTCCAAGAGTCCTCACTTGGTCAAAAAATATGATCATATAAGCCCAGATTTATCATCTCTGCTTAACTATTCTGTATTATTAAATACTTCTTATCTATAAAGCCCTAAATGTTCTAGCTCCTTTGTATTTAACCAATCTTTTATCACGCTACAACAAACTATCACACTCTTTAAAGGTCACAAAACTCTGGACTTTTGATAGTAACAAGGATATCAAAGTCTACTAATGGAGGTCGAGCTTACCTGATAATGTTCAGGGCTCAGACACTCTCTCCGTTTAATATACAGTAGATTAAAAACGCATCTCTTCAGCCAAGTATTCACATAATACTTCTCATAAACTTGTACAATTCAATCTAATGAAATACTACCAAGTAACAGCAAACTCCAGTTTGGATCCAGCCGTTGCAAAGATTTCAGATGACGACAACACCTTTGGATCGACATACAAAACTCTCAAATATTAGAATTGTATTGTATTTATATTGTAATTTTATTTCTTTGACACACTCATCTCTGGCTGATAACAGAATACTTTCTAACTGTAAACGCGGGAGGGAAGGCCAGAGCCACAAAAGGGGAACTTTTAAAAGTAATGCATTACAATATTGCGTTACGCTCTAAAAAAGTAACTAATTACGTTACTTAGTTACTTTTAATTGAAAGTAGTGCATTACGGTTGCGTTACTTTCTAAATCTACCATGGGCTTGCTTGTTTGTTTTTAATATAAAAAAGTTATATTTTTGGCAAATATAAAAGCCCTCTCACACCAAAAGTGAAATGAATACGCCTCAGAATGAAGGAAATATAAATTCACATCTGTGCAGTAGAGGGCAGAGCTCAAACAAACCTTACAGTTTTGCTGCCATTGTGGATTGCATGAAGAATAAGACGCAGGAGAAGAAAGTTCAATACTCTTCAGCAATTAAAATACAAACGTTATGTTTATCTGAAGTTTAACTCTGGACTTTTGGTAGTACCTAGGATAGCAAAGTCCACTAAAGGAGGTAGAGCTTTTTCGCATTTGGCTCCCAAACTCTGAAATAGCCTTCCTGATAACGTTCGGGGTTCAGACACACTCTCTCTGTTTAAATCTAGATTAAAGACACATCTCTTTGGCCAAGCATTCAAATAATGCATCTCATAATCTTGTACTGCAGTTATATCTGATCAAATGCACATTATTATTCTTTAGTTTGGGTTAAACAAATCAATTTTGCTTGGTTGGAACAGCAGCTACGCTAATTATGTCTCTATTTGTTTCTCTGTTTCTGCTGGGATTGACATCCCGTGGTAACTAGGATTTACACAAGCTTCAGTCTGGATCCAGAACACCTGAGAAGAGATGATGCCAACCCCTCAGAGGACCTCAGACGATGCCAACCCTGAAACAACATACAGAACTACCACATTTTGGTTAATTGCAACGTTTAATCGCAATCAGAAGTTTAATCGCAACATATAATCATTGCAGTTAATAGTGTGAAATGTAATCTGATTACGCAACTCGCGTTACTTGTAATGCATTACCCCCAACATTGGTTGGGAGACTCCTCAACTTCACCCACAGTGAAGGGGAATCCACTTAATTTCTGTCAGGACCACTATCGTCAAATATGATTGACAATTAGCATACAGTTTGGATTGGCGGTATGGTTCTGTTCAGCCTAGCATGGATTAGAGCAGGGAGAGCAGCAATAACCCCCCTGTCGTATTCCCATTGGTTGATGGGGATCAGCTGAGAGTCAGCTGATGCGCGCTGGACTAACGTGACCTGCCAGAACTAACGCTACGCTTGATATCAGTCTGATCCAGATTTTGAGAAAGCATCCCTCGAGGTCCATCCCTTGGGCAGCAACAATGTGCTGCATCAACAATGAGGGCATCAACATCAAAGTGCACCAAGTCAGCTAGATGTAAAAACTCACTGATATAGGAAGAGCAATCGTTCTACTCGAGGAGGATTAGCAGAACAGCCGCTACATCCATTGGTTGGTCATTCTTCTGTAGCGACTGCTCATAAGGAGTATGAGAACATGTATTTAAACAAAACTAGATGAAAACATTTCAGTAAATGGGAAAAACACAGGAAGCAGAAGGTGATCCACACAGAGAAAACACTAAAGTTAACTGCTGTTACAAACACACTACATCAAAATGAGAACAAAGAACTAAAGAAAACACGAACTGGAAACAGGTGAGAAAGTAATAAGTAACCAAGGAAACAAACAAACACAGGGAATATAAAACAGATGCAAAGGAACCTAATGTAAACCAAGAAATGGAAAACTTCCAAATTAGAGCCATTAGTGAACGTGTGATAATTTTCCCTTCTGTAATAATTACCTAATCTATAAATTGGAAAAGGTCCTCAAACGACGATTCTTCTCACGGCCTCGTCACATTTTCGCAATCTTGCTCTGCTGAAGTCTGATGTAGGTCTTGCTCCAGCGCTAAAACACAAGGTGTGACATTGGAAGAGATACTAGGGATGTTGGTGGGAATATTAAAGTCCCCATGAAGCAGCTTGATGATCAGTTTTCTTTGATGTGTTGACCTATTTCTGATTGAAACATGAAATTGGGGCAGTATACATTCTTAAAAATAAAGGTGCTTAAAAGGTTCTTCACAGCGATGCCATAGAAGAACGTTTTTTGGTTCCACAAAGAAGCATTCAGTCAAAGGTTCTTTAAAGAACCATCTCTTTCTTACCGTTTTATAATCTGAAGAACCTTCTTTCGCCACAAAGAACCTTTTGTGAAACAGAAAGGTTCTTCAGATGTTAAAGGTTCTTTATGGAACCATTTAGACAAAAAGGTTCTTCTATGACATCGTGAAGCACCTTTATTACTTGACCATTTGATTCACTCTAAATATCCCGTCTCAGGAGCACATGACAGCAACACAAAACCAGGCTTCATTCTCCCAAACTGAAAACATACGTGTTTGAAATCTCCTTTCAGGCAGTTGTTGCATGAAGTTTTCAGAAGAGAAAGACCCGAGGAGTGGAAGGGGCACAGAATGAACTCCTCCTGATTGCTTGCGTGACGAGGCTGTGCTCTATCATTACAGTGGGTGCTGTTCTTTGGTGCTGGTGGACCTCAACGACACTAACTGTGTTTCCATCCAAAGATGCGAATTTAACTTATACGCAAAACTGGAATATGGCATAAAACATTTGCGAATAAAGCACCGTTTCCATCCAACAAGTCAAAGAGAACAAAATAGTCACTTCCTGATAAGCTGGCACTAAATATCACTAAGAAAACTAAGTCAGTCACAGAATATAATAATTTTCATGTATGATAAATTACTTGCGCTTCAGAGCGAGCAGACGAAACAGTAAATGCTGTCATTGCTTTCGGAGGCGGATGCTGCTGTTTGGGAACGCAGTTGTGTAACACAATTATACAGAAATACGTCGACGACAAGCTTTGCTCAGAACGACCAAAACAACCTTTCAGATGCTGTGCAAGAGTCAGTCACAGAATATAATAATTTTCATGTATGATAAATTACTTGCGCTTCAGAGCGAGCAGACGAAACAGTAAATGCTGTCATTGCTTTCGGAGGCGGATGCTGCTGTTTGGGAACGCAGTTGTGTAACACAATTATACAGAAATACGTCGACGACAAGCTTTGCTCAGAACGACCAAAACAACCTTTCAGATGCTGTGCAACGAGATCGATCCACTGGTTAGTCAAGTTATTCCGTCCCATCGCGCAGTCACATGACATGTGTTTCCATCGTAGTTTATGCAAATTTTTTCTTATCGGATAAAAACTTCATCCCACTCAATTTGTGTACATTAGTTTTTTTTTTAAGACTAACCTCCACCATTGCAGCAATGGATGCAATCCAAATATATAAAAGCATGTAATTTAGGGCCTGTTTACACCTGGCCACTTCATGCATTTTCTCTGATCGGATATCTATCGGATTTGTTAAATCATTTCCATATACACTTGGCCACATAAATGTGTCTTCGCAAAACGGATATAAATCCGGTCTTTAATTCATTTAGTTGAGTTCATGTCAACGAAAGCAACAGGTATGCGCTGCATTTTATGCTATTTTATTCATCTACAGCTCATTTCAAGATCAAAGACCGAAACAGGAGAGAGCGCGGCATCAGCACTGGAAAGATAGGTTAGTCTCACTACTTTTAATGAAGATGATTGTGTGTTGAGTGTCTGTGTCTTACATTCAGTTTCATTTGCCACAGTTTGCGCATCGGCTTGCTGAAGAGATGCTCAGCTACTCACCCGCGGAGATGCGTGTTGCATTAGCACTGTCATATCAGACTATAACATGCCATATAACCTATAAAACGCTCTCACACGTTTATTATTTTAACATTTTGGGAGGAGTAAACAGGCCCTTAAAGACATAGCTCCCGTAGATACCTTCTTCTTTCATGCTGGAGTAAAAAATAAAACCAGTCTAAAACCTGTGGTGGTTTATCACAACCCAGCCTGCTGTATAGTTTCATGTGGGTTTTAGCTGTACTTTTACAACCTGTAGGACAATGAAATATCACGGTGTAATAATACATGATTCAATAGCAGGACAGGGATGGGCAACTCCAGGGATGGTTGGGGATGGAGCTATTCTTTGCAGGACAGTTGCTCGCTGGAGTTGCTCATCCTTGGATGTTTAGGTGATTAAAAGGTAAAGAAATCATGGATCATACTTTGTTTGAACAATCTAAAAGGCAATGCATTTGATTGCATTTGTTTTGATTAACTTGGCAAGTGTGGAGACGAGGGATGTGGTGTCCAGACTGCATCAGAGGAGAAAAGTTACCAGCTACGACAGTAATCATTCTCGATGAGAGGAGAGGGCACACTACTGAGAAAACCACCGTGAGCTTGCAGTAGGTAAGTGGAGATTGGAGAACAGTCTCTGTATTGTCTGTACATGATCTGAGACTTAAATGAGCCGGCATCTCACATAATGCGACTTTGCATCTCGTAATGTGACTTTAGATCTTGCAATTACAGCTTTATATGCTGCAAAGCCTTTTAACTCACAACAAAGTTTTTAAATATTTTTGGTTGGTGTTCTTGGAAGTGTGAGAAACTGGACTGTGGATTTGTAGTTTCAAACATGATTTGCATGGAACAGTATCAGTTAATGTAGTAAAAAACTGAAGGACAAAAAAAGAAAGGGAAAAATGTACAGTTATGGCGATTTAGGAGACTGTTATGATGGGGTTATTGGATTACCATTGTAGCTTCTCCTCGAGACACAATATACTCTTTTGCGCCATCAGGCAAAATGGTTCTCTTGCAAAACCTTGCAGTCCCATGCAGAAGGGCACCTTGCCAAACGTTATACTTAGGAAAATGTGACCCTGGAGCACATAACCAGTCATAAGGGTCCATTTTTGTGAAACTGAGATTTATACATCATCTGAAAACTGAATAAATAAGTTTTCCATTGATGTATGGTTTGTTAGGATTGGACAATATTTGAAAATCTGGAATCTGAGGGTGCAAAAAAAAAATCTACATATTGAGAAAATCATCTTTAAAGTTGTCCAAATTAAGTTCTTAGCAATGCATATTACTAATCAAAAATTAAGTTTTGATATATTTACAGTAGGACATTTACAAAATATCGTCATGGAACATGATCTTTACTTAATATCCGAATGATTTTTGGCATAAAAGAAAAATTGATCATTTTGACCCATACAATGTATTTTTGGCTATTGCTACAAATATACCCCAGCGACTTAAGACTTTTGTGCTCCAGGCTCACAACTATGGTACATAGTGTCATTAAAGCTGATGTGTATTTTTTTTTTTCCACTGTTCGAAAGACCAAAAGGTCACTTTAACATTACAGATGAAAGGGGCAGGGCCTTAAGTCAGCATGTTTGTAATCACTGGTATGTTTGTAATGGACTGGTGGCAACTCTTGAACCAAACCATGATGTGCAAAAAAAAAAAAACATTAAACCTGTCACAAGTAATTCTGCCCCTCACTTGTTACTTGCTCAAAGTCTGTTCACCATTAGAGTTCATGCAGCACAGAATTATCATCCGGACTCTGAAGAACTGATCTCTCTGGTTATGAAGGAAAGGTGATATTGTGCTTCAGAAGCTAATGGAACCTTTCCTACATAACTCTGCATCCAGAATGACAATAACATCAGTGTCAAATGACAAAAAATGTGCCTCACGGGCAAAAACCAACTTGAACGTCAATGATTTACTTTCCTAGTAACAAGGCTTTCCACAATTTTTATTGCACTGACACAGATCTATAGTAAATTATACACCTACAAACAGTGGCAGGTACGACATGGCATTGACACCTACAAGACACTATCCTCAGTGATGGACGATCTTTAGACAAACAATATAATCATGTTTGCTACAGCTGCAGACGTCTGCAAGACCAATGACTTCCTCATACTGTCGAGGCACACATCTCTGATGAAATATTTCACTCTTAGAACATAGAACAAAGCTGATATTTACCATTTATATAATTTATACGAACACCTCGTGTTCTCCATTTCAAGAAGGGGGACTAAGTCTTAACTTGAAAACTTCGTACACAGTTGAACAAACTTATGGTCGAAACTACTGCGGAGCGCCAAAGAAGCTGTGAACCGCCATTTCTGTGTCCACGTTTTCCTCGTTCTTGCGGTTGATTGACTAAAGCTTCTCTGCATCGTTTCCTCAAGCTCATTGGCATGAAGGTCGGGTTAACATGAAAGACAAACGTTGCTCAAGGCAGATGCCAAACCTTTAGAAACAGAAGTCAAGCGACGGGGCTCAAGCATATTAGTGTATATTAATACGTGTCTGATATGAGGGACGTGCCGACAAATGATAAAACAAATAAGATTCCCCTCTCGTTATGATTTCCCTCCACGTGATACTCGCGTCATCGTTTGACGTAAGTGGAAAAAATGATATAGCTTTAAGGAAGCAAAAGAAAACTTAAAAGGTACAGAGAAACGTCCCTCTATTTCTTGCTACGCAGGCGTTTGGAGTGACGCGGGAGGTCCGAGCACTTGCGGGGCCGTTTGAGACACAGGCCGCTCTCGCCCTCGGCGGCTGCGGAGGAGCTGGAGGCCACCGCGCTGTCCATCAGTTCCCTGAGCTTGTGCTCCAGCTCGGCCAGCCGGGCGTTCTGCTCTCCGATCACCTGCGACTGCTCCAGCAGCTTCTGCTCCTGATCCTGCAGCTGCTTCTGCTGCTCCAGCTGCTTGACCCGCACCTCCTGCATCTCGCGCCGCAGCGCCGTCATCGACACGCCGTTCACCTTCACCTGCTGCTGCACCTTCGTCATCTCCGAGCGAGACGGAGTGTTTTTGGCCAGCAGGGACATGGTGGTCAGAGAGGTAGAGGGACCGGCCACTGCGAGACAGAGGGACGAGACAGAGCCGTGAGATTCGAAACCACTGTGCTTTATTTCCTCAAAAAAATACTTTCATCCAGAGGAAAGACGTCAACGTCATGAACGTCATGCTCTGTTAATCCTTTGATCATTCCTCTTAAAGGGGTCATGAACTGAGAAACCTAACTTCCCTTGCTCATTTGACATATAAGAGGTCATTGTACTATAGAAGCATCCTGTCAGTTTCAGAACTCAAAACTTTGTCTTTAGTCTAAAAGCAGCTCATATTGAAGGCAGTCTGCCAAAACGACAGCTTGTGGAATGTTCTACTCTGTGATGTAATAGTGTGGATAAGCACCACCTCTGCAGAAGAAGATCAACGCCTGCTTCCACATCAGCCCAGCCCACCGATTCTACAGCGCTTCCCGTTTAGCCCCGTCCACCGATTGTATAAAGTTTCACGTTTAGCCCCGCCCACCGATTCTACAGCGCTTCCCGTTTAGCCCCATCCACCGATTGTATAACGTTTACCGCCCACCGATTAGCCCGTTTAGCTCCGCCCACCGATTCTACAGCACAGCCCGTTTAGCTCCGCCCACCGATCCCACCGATTAGCCCGTTTAGCTCCGCCCACCGATTCTACAGCACAGCCCGTTTAGCTCCGCCCACCGATTCTACAGCACAGCCCGTTTAGCTCCGCCCACCGATTCTACAGCACAGCCCGTTTAGCTCCGCCCACCGATTCTACAGCACAGCCCGTTTAGCTCCGCCCACCGATTCTACAGCACAGCCCGTTTAGCTCCGCCCACCGATTCTACAGCACAGCCCGTTTAGCTCCGCCCACCGATTCTACAGCACAGCCCGTTTAGCTCCGCCCACCGATTCTACAGCACAGCCCGTTTAGCTCCGCCCACCGATTCTACAGCACAGCCCGTTTAGCTCCGCCCACCAATTCACGCATGTAGTGTAAATAACGAGAGAGGCACACGCAGGGCTACACAGAAACCAAACGATAAAGATGCTCCAAAGACAACAAGACGCTGTTCAGTGCCAAGTTGTGGAAAAACACAGTCTTTGCATCGCCT
>NW_015641015.1:411374-452693 GCF_001515625.1 Sinocyclocheilus rhinocerous
GCCGATTCTACAGCGCTGCCCGTTTAGCCCCGCCCACCGATTCTACAGCGCTTCCCGTTTAGCTCCGCCCACCGATTCTACAGCACAGCCCGTTTAGCCCTGCCCACCGATTCTACAGCACAGCCAGTTTAGCCCTGCCCACCGATTCTACAGCGCTTCCCGTTTAGCCCTGCCCACCGATTCTACAGCGCGCCCACCGATTCTACAGCGCTTCCCGTTTAGCCCTGCCCACCGATTCTACAGCGCTTCCCGTTTAGCCCTGCCCACCGATTCTACAGCGCTGCCCGTTTAGCCCCGCCCACCGATTCTACAGCGCTTCCCGTTTAGCCCCGCCCACCGATTCTACAGCGCTACCCGTCCGCCCACCGATTCTACAGCACAGCCCATTTAGCTCCGCCCACCGATTCTACAGCACAGCCCGTTTAACCCCGCCCACCGATTCTACAGCACAGCCCGTTTAGTCCCGCCCACCGATTCTACAGCACAGGCCATTTAGCCCCGCCCGCCGATTCTACAGCGTTTCCCGTTTAGCTTCGCCCACCGATTCTACAGCACAGCCCATTTAGCCCCATCCGCCGATTGTACAGCGTTTCCCGTTTAGCCCCGCCCGTCGATTCTACAGCGCTTCCCGTTCACACATGTAGTGTTTACGAGAGAGGCGATTGCGCAGGTCTATGCAGAAACCAAACGATAAAGATGCTCTGAAGACAAGAAGAAGCTGTTCAGTGCACCAAGTTGTGGAAAAATTCGGTCCTTTGTTCACTTCATTTTACCGTGGATTCGTTTACAAACAAGGCACAATTTGACGTGGGATTTTCAGAAAGATTGAAACTAAAAGACGATGCTGTGCGACTATTAGCCAATCATAGCAGTGGGTGTTTACTTCCGAGTCTACAATCCTCCACGCCTATTCAGAGTGTTCTGATGAGGGGGTCAAAGCAGGACAAAAAATAGCTTATTACTTGTATGTTTTTTGTTGCAAAAATCTTAATAGCATTATATGTGGGCCTCAGAGAACAGTACCAAATAATAAAGGCAGTTCATGACCCCTTTAACTGCACAAACAAAATGCTGGGAACTAGTATCAGAAGGAACACGAGAAATGTATCAACAGAAAATAAAAATGAACCACACAGATTAAAATACAGTCGTACCCGGAGCAGACCCGATCAGTCGTCCGGAGAGATCCGCGCCGGGAAGCCTTTTCTTCAGGATGGGGACGATCTTCTCGTCGAAGTACTCCATGGCCATGGAGGAAATGTCTCGCAGCTCCTGCAGCACCTCGTGAGCTCTCTGCGGCGTGCGTGTGGAGTTCACATACCGCAAAACACGATAAATCTCATCGATCACCTGCGGGAGGCACACAACAACACTGTCAAACCACTTGGGCCTTTCACTGGGATTTAAAAAGTTGTATGACTTTTTGTTTGCAAAATAAATGACAAAACAGAACATATACAGATAACAACAGCAATTATTCATACGTTGCGTTTTTATTACATATATCTCC
Source organism: Sinocyclocheilus rhinocerous (assembly GCF_001515625.1). Taxonomy (NCBI): domain Eukaryota; kingdom Metazoa; phylum Chordata; class Actinopteri; order Cypriniformes; family Cyprinidae; genus Sinocyclocheilus; species Sinocyclocheilus rhinocerous. The sequence continues at coordinate 412,885 of NW_015641015.1, forward strand.
CACTCAAGGTAAACACAACACCCTTATTTAATATAATAATGGTCTAAATCGATGCACTCACTGTGCTCTCCAAGCAAGACAAAAATATCTATTATAAAAATAGATCTTTGCAGTTTAAATAACAGTGATCTAAAATGCATGATTATGCATCATGCACGTGTCAATAGCATGACAAGCAAGGTGCGGTCGACTGGGCTTCTGTAACAGCACTTACCAACTAATTCTGTTTCTTATAACAGGCTGATTAATTAAGAGCCTTTCTGGAAAAATAACCATTGGAAATTTACCAGAAACACACAAGAGTGTTGCGCTGTGAATGACCCTCCAATGTCACGAGTCACGACTAGAGCGGACTTGCCTTTCATTTGTTAAATTTAACTAGTTCTTCCTCATTAAACATGAATGCCAATTTGCATGTAAAATTTGGTTGTGACACTTGCACTTAACTCTCTCTCAAATTATACAATCATTCACTCCGAAGCCAAGCGAACACCATGTTCGACTGTCGTGTGAATATAGCCGTGATCTTACACAGCATTCAGGGTGTGATGAACATGGCCAGTCTAGTGCTGGAACTGCTACACATTTTGCTGAAAGACAGTTAATGTCTTTATGTATTTCAAATGTAATATCATCATGCGTTTCCGTAGGACTGAATGACTTGGGTTAAGAAAATACTGTGATTTTTCAGATAAAAAAATTGTGACAATTAAAATGCAATCAGTAACTTGCACGAAAACAATGCAAATTAGTGCTGAAATGTATTACAAAATTAATTATAAATGACTTAATCATGAGAATGTTTTGTAACTTTTAAAATAAAAGTTAAAAAAACTTGCTGTTTTTTTGGAGGGCTGCACAATTTGACAGAAAATTGATTATTTTGTCAGATAAGTTATTCTGTGATTGCAAATGCAAGTACGGTAAGATAAACATATTTATAAATTATATTGCTTAAACATCACCAACAGAAGGAGCTGCTTTTTAAGGGTTTTGGTTTCAAATCTAAACCTGATGGCAACACATCCCATCATTGTTCTTCTGTCACACAAATGACAAATACTCGTGATTTGCATTCACTGCTGCAGGCCTTGATGCCATGCAATACTTTATATGCATGTTTGCATAATCCCTTCTGAGCTTTTGCATTTCCTCAAGAAAGAATTTTTTTTTAAAACTATGACACACCCTACAAGACTACAATCATCTTTATCTTGGATTACTTTTAGGTTACTAAAGATATTACAGCTGATATAAACAGATGATCTTTCACTGCTCTTCAGATTGTTCACTGTAGTGTGAACTAAGCCTCTAAGGGTGCAACCCAATGCCTCACAAAAAAAAACTTGACTGTCTGGTTGACGTCACCCAAGGACAGGATTGAAAACCAAGCCTGTGTTCTTCAGACCATCTCAAGATGACAGCACAACACTGGAGGTTTGCTTTAGCGTCTACTGATTGTGTGGCACATCACTGGGAATCATAATGTTCATTAGTTATTGGTACTGACGAGACTTTTTGACATATTTTGCTTCTACATTAGCATTCCAAGATCTGAACCCCTCAATTAAATGTACAGATCTTAAAATGGAGACTGGGGTGCCAATTCTCTTATGATGATTATAAAACATCAAATATAAATACTTAGATGAAAGAGTGACTGGGAATACTTGGTTCTTTAAGCACTAACCAAACCAGACCCGGATTGTGATTTCATGCTAATGACACTTTCTTCATTAAAGGCTGATAACAGAAGACTTATGAAAATGGCCTTTCATCTTCACTGGATCAGTTCAGCTGATGGTAGGATATTACAGGACGTTTTTCCTGATCATCGGAGCTTTTTTTTTTTTTTAATTGGTGATTACTGTTACACTGTTTGTGGCATTTTTGTGTTTGCAGCGAAAACCCATCAATTTAGTGCGTAACTAAATATGCATTATATGTGCAAATACTATCCTCTGGGTAAAAATGATGTAACAAATACACAGTGATCTCAAAAATATTTAGACACTTGTAATGAAGTATAATCAAACATTAAAGATGTGAATCGATTCAGTTTCTTTGATGTGATGCGGCTGTATTTGACCTGCAGGTAATTACACAACACTGAACATTTACATTTAAAAATGCTCACATTTGTGACACCTAAATTATATTAGTCCCTTTAAGAGTTTTTTTAACAGAGGTTACTCGGATAGAATGGGGGTCGAAAGTGGAGTTCAACAAGGGGGATGCTTAGGACCGCTGTTGTATTCCATTTTTACAAATAATTTATATCTAGTGTGAAAAAGAGCTAAATTAACAATAGGGCCTTTCGCACCGCTTTAGTTCCAGAACTAAATGTACAATACTAAAGTACTGGGACTATTTTGCGCGAACTATTTCCCAGTACCTTTTAAAGGGTTGCATTCGCACCAACAGTGTGTACTAGGAAGTGACGTAAGCCGGTCGACAGCGACGTCATTTGTGCGCGGCATTCAACAATAATATGGTAACAAAGAAGAACAACATTAACAACAGGAGGATGGAGGACGCTGTGATAGGAGCTGTGTGTTTGTTGTGTCTCGCGGGTTTCACAATAATGGACATGGAATGTCGACGTATACGTAAAGCGATTGAAAGAACGGAAAGGAGGACTAAGAATCTCCAACGACAACTGGCAGTGCTACATTTGCTACAAGTGCCTGCACTTCAGCGTCCGTCCATCTATCGCTGTTCTCCATACTTGCGAAATAAGTTGACACAATGTTTACAGTATGTTTACACGGCGTTTTAAATCATGGCAGGTGAGGGCGTTTTCATACGCGTTTGGCCAATCAATGTTTACTTACGTCACGGGTAGTACCAGTTAGGGATGGGCGATATCTTATCGTTTGCGATATACTGGTAAAAATTCTCCCCACGATAAGGATTAGTCCTCCCGCGATAATAACGATTTAGTCTAGTTGTTGACATATTTCTGTGTGCGACAGTGCCGAGTGAAATCGCGGAAGGCGGACGTGAAATTGAGGAGGAGTAGCCTATATCGCTAAATGAGGAGCTCAAGCTGTAACTGGTTTGGTCAGGGCTGTACAGTGCACAAAAAATCGGTCTGAATCAATGTACTACAGTAGCATGTGAGATTTTTTAGCCATCTAAGAGGACCAAATCGGTGGTCTGGTCGTATTTTGGTTTTTACAAGAGTCCTGAAGGCAATTTAATCGAGTACGGTCACCCTGTCTGCTGATCTTGCAAGAATTAAGTCGCTGCAAAAGGGGGAAACGCATCAAATTTGCTCAGTCATCTTCGTGACCACCATCCACTGTTATATAGCGAATGCAAGGTAACTTTTACCTCAATACCAAAACTAACTGGGCAAATAATTGGACAAAAAATATTGATTAGAGATTAAATATTTCGTTATCTCACTTGAAATTAATGCAAAGCTTGCGCGAAGAAAAGTTCTCAGTGAGTGGCTTTGAGCCAAGACGAACGAACGTTCAAACTATAAAGTTGACATTTAAGGGATAATGTATTCATTATATTTATTCATATCAATTCACAGTTAAGTTATTACACAGATTTATTTTTTTTTGTTTACCTATAATAATATATAAATACGGGGATATGAAATATACCGTGATAATATTGATAATCGTGATAACTTTGGTCACTATAACCGTGATATGAAATTTTCATACCGTTACATCCCTAATTTAAAACAGTCTTTACATTACGTGTGCACTCAATGATCACAACACCCTATTTTGGGTAAAAATAGGAAAGATAATACTTTTCTCTAAAGAAACAGGATTCCCTGAATTATCGCCATTGATATCGTTATCGTAATAAATACCAGAAATATCGTGATATATTTTAAAGCCCATATTGCCCATCCCTAGTACCAGTTGTGCTGGTTAGACCCTGCTCCGGAGTAGGAGCTAATTTGGTTCTCGAAAAAGGCAGTCCGGTACTAAATTCGCACCCAGTTCCGGCGGTGCGAAAACGGCAAAAAGTGGGTAGTTCCACAATTAGTTCTGGTACTATGAAAAGGTTCCAGCGGTGCGAAAGGCCCTATTGTATGCAGACGATACAACAGTTTATGCTTCAGCACAAACATCTGTTGAATTGATGGCTATTCTGAAAGAGGAGTTGCAGAGTGTAGAAAAGTGGATTTTAGAAAACAAGTGGATACTAAACATCTAAAACAAAGAGTACAGTATTTGGTTCGAATTATTCTCTACGGTCCGAACCTGAGCTTAAATTATAAATAAATAAAACACTTATTCAGCAAGTTAAGCTGAATAAGGCTAAACTGTTGGGTATGACCCTTGATAAACTGCCATGGTCAAAGCAGCATATTGAGAATACAGTGAATAGAATGGGAAAGGTTTTAGCTGTAGCAAGGAGATGTAGAAAATACATAAATCAAATTTTTTACATTTGATTTAATAGAAATAATATTGGATACTTTCTTCTCACAGCTTGACTATTGTCAGATAATATGGGCTAATGCTACAAAAAACGATTTAAGGAAACTCCAGCTGGTACAAAATAAGGCAGCACGATTAGCCTAATTCTTCAGTGTCCGTATGGTACAAATATTAACAGTATGCATTTTAATCTTAAATGGCTAAGAGTGGAAGATAGGATGATTGAATGAATAGATTTTAATAGGCTGGTAAAGGGACACCTTGGACTATTGTATTTATAGACGGTTGAGGTATTGGAATTAATTGAATGAGCAATATGTTTTATAGCAGGTGTTTTATATATTAAAAAGGTGGATGAAATGTTTAAAGTGGTGTCCTGGAATGTGAAAAATGTATTTAATTATTTTTTATGCATGTAATAATGTATGAATTTTGAGTGTTGTGCAGACCCCAGGAAGACTAGCAATGCTCTTGGGCGTAGCTAATGGGGATCCAAATAAATAAACAAATTAATAATATCCTTCCCACAACATGAAATACAACACACTGACAAGCTACGCAACAGCATCAGGGTTTCTACTTCAAAAGCATCAATACTCTCACGCTGTGGCATTATTTCCTATGGATGAGATCAAACTATCTGTTCTCAAACAAACTCAACCGCTGAGAAAAACCATACTTCTTACAGTAATTACACTTCATCAGCAATCCTGATGAAGGCTAAAGGAAAGGAGAGAAGTAATGATTCTAGATGATAAAAAAACGTCAAAGATAGTGTCATTTCGTCCATTTATGGATTGCACAGATAGATGGTCTTTCAGTAATTAAAAGAAATGGACAGAACATCACAATCGGATCAAATTCAATTCCACTCATTTCCAGTGATCACATGACACTCTAATGTATCTAGTGGACGAGAGTGAACCCTCTGTTAAAAGACATGTACACGTACCTTTCCAGGAATGAAGCAGCAGAGGTTCGAGTCCACGTATTTCATGAAGGTCATGTTGAGCAGCGACAGGCGCGTCTCCACCGCCGCCAGTATGTCTGCGTGACGCGCTAACGAGTGGTTCCTCCGCTCCGACTCCCGCCTGAGGACGATCGCAACACATGCATTACAATGCAATCATGCATTCATCAACTGAAACCATTGCCTTTTACATTTGAGACCAGTCAGTTCAGGAAAAAACACGCTTGGGCGGATGATGTAGGACGTTTGCGTCGCGCGCGCTCTGAGATATGCTAATCTCGCGAGTTTGTTAACAGGAGCAAAGGAAGCAAAGTTTCCTTACTTTTAATTAGGGATGTAACGATTCACTCAATCGATTTTGATTTCACGATAAGATTTTCTCACGATTTTTTTTAACAAAATGAGATTGAAGACATTATACAGTAAATTAAAAGGTGTCGTTTTATTAGGCTATTGCTGCACGTTTCTTTGAGAAAGTGAAATATAACAAAACTAAATTGACATTTTAAAACAAACCCCACATCAAATAAGCAAGTGACACAAATAAAATAAATCTCTTCACATAAACAAGCTAAGGCTTTGTCTTGTGCTCTTTCCATTTAAAATGAGAGGCAACCACTGCATTTTAATCACAATACAAAGTCATATACACCTAGGATGCTTTGAGGGTGAGTAAAACATTGGCTAATTTTCATTTTTGGGTGAACTAACCCTTTAAGAGGTAAAAAAGGTACAAAAGTGTAGCTTATGAAATGATACCACTCCAGTGGCAACTTTTGAACCTTTTTTTTTTTAACCGGGAGTGTCAAGCTGCCAGCGGTGTAGCTCTTCAGAGGATTTAAGCAGGTAAATAACTCACCTGGGCAGCTGGGCTTTGACCTGTTTCTGGCACAGGTTGTGATAGCGTTCCACTTTCAGGAAGCCTTGATTGAGCATGCGCTGGCAAATCACATCCATGCGCTTACACACCTGCAATACAGAGGACAATCAAGGCAGCTCAGTTAACAGCACACCGGTTTACAATCTGTGATTAAGACATGGTGGAAAACGAGTTTATCTTTCATTTCCAATGTGAATATCATGATGTGTTTTCTTAAATTCTTTATTGTCAGATGTGTGCTGAATGTAAACTCCTCTTATAGGAACGTCAGCATTCAAAGTGAATTTATCGGAGAATATTCTTAAATAAGGAAATCTATTCAGTGATTGGTCCAGGTCTGCCGTCATCCAAAATCCTGTTTGTGGCACAGCAGTGAATCCTCTCGAAGACGGACACTTCAGATTTAGTCCTACACTTCGCTTAAATTACGACTGAGATGCTTGAGATCTGACTTTAAGGGCAGCTTTTTTACTCTTAAGGCCATTCCTAGCAGTGTTCTTGTGAGTAACTCTCAGAGGCTTAATAAACACGGGCCCAGATCTGCAGTATGAGATCTACACTGTAATTGCAATTTTGCATCTCGCAATTTGTTGTTGTTGTTGTTTTGTTATTGCCACAGAATAAAAAACAAAAAAGGTCAATGTAAATGTAAAGGTAAAAAAAAAACATTCTCACAATTCTTACATTATTTCTCACAATTGTGAGTTTATATCCCACAATTTGGGATTTTTTCCCCTCAGAATTACAAAAAAAAAGTCATAATTGTGAGATACATAGTTTAACGACTTGTGAGATGGACCGTTACCTTTTATTTTTAGATCATGAAATACTCAACCTGTTTGCGCTCAAAAGTGCATAATTAATAAAGCAGCTGGATGTGATGTGAAACACACAGACACATGAACCTCGATCAGATGCAATAGAGCAACAGAAAAAATTTGCATCATTTTGTTAAGGCTACATTTTGAGATGATGCACTGCTGTATTTCACGCAGTAACGTTAGCTAGTGTAAAAGCTCAGCAGTGACTCAAACATGGACACACGACACGGGGTGTGTCTAAAACCGAGTGTGCTGCATACCAAGACAGCACTCGAAACCTAGTGAGCTGCCCGTGTCGAGGATAATCACTAAACTCAGCAGCACTGAGGGAAAGCTGCTCCCTCGAGAGCTGTGTGTGGCTCGTTGTTTTCTCACCAGCCGCAGCAGACTGATCTCGTCGTAGGACAGGAAGTTGAGGATGTTCTCGATCGCCACGATCGGGAGTCCCAGCAGCGCGTTGTTCTGGAGCGGCTGCTCCGGCGCTGGAGACGGGGTCCGCGGCGACGCAGAGTCCGGGTCCAGCGGCGCGACGCCTCCATCAGCGCTCACTACTACAGCCGCCATCTTCTCCGAGCTCGAGACCACCGGACGTGACGACACACCGTGCAGCCCAGCGGGCGGAAGTGACGCGGAGCGTGGCGTGTTGATTATTTTTATTGAATTTTTTCTTTATTAAGCAGCCATGTACAAACAACGTGGCAATATCAGTACATTTTTTTACATTAGAATATATAGAACAGGTGCATGAAGAAATATGCACCTGTATATTTATATATTTATACATAATATATATATAATAATAATAAAATTTGAAAAAAAAAAGGTAAACATAAAAGGGGGCTATGGTTTTTCCTGTAAATATTCTTCTATAAAGGACAAAATATTTATTGCATTTTTCGTTTTCATCACTTTGAGGGCTTTTGTGAAAGAAATAACCCTGATAGCACACATACATCTCGGAGACGTCGTCTATTTGACGTCTGCATTACATCTGCAAGACGTATTTTTAGTGTTTGCTCATCTGCAGTACCTCTACAGGACGTTTCTATCAGATGTCAAATAGACGTTTAGTAGATGTCTTTAAGATGTTTGTGAATGTATGTAAAACTGACGTCTTAAAGAAGTCTGTCAGATGTTTGTAGACAGCAGATGCTTTCCAGATCAAGAGACCTTTAACAGACATCTTGCAGACGCACGTGTGCTATCTGGGAACTCATGATAAAATACACAAAACGCTGGTTTCACATTCAAGTACTTAGATTTGTGTATATAAGATTTTCCCAGCAGAAGTACATTATTAACAAGGAAGTCATCTTTGTTATTGTTCATTACAAGTCCAATGATAATGTCCTTCTCAGGTGAGGTACCTTTGGGTAAAGCCAGTCATGAATATCAGACCATAAAGCATCCACATACATACAGTGAAAAAAACAGATTCAATTCAATTCGTGTTGATTACTTCAACCGTTCAGACATTTCGTTTTTTTTATTATTATTTTAATGGACAAATTTCATATTCATAAATGTAAATTTTCTGGAAAAAAATCCATGTTTTATAGCATTTAAAAATGAAGTGAAGCATCATACTGAATCCATATTGTGCTCAAAGAAACAAAAAGCTGTTCGAGTTGTGCAAGCTTGTGCATCCTTTAATTTAATGTGTTGACATTCTGTGCAATTAAAAAAAATATATATATATATATATATTTTTTTTTTAAATGTAGTAATAAAATTATAAGAAATGTGTTTCAATCAAGGAAAATAATTACTGTGAGGGGAATTTTTTTTTTGTGGAATTCTTTAATAGATAAGATTAGTTGGAAAAAAGCATGGCTCTTACCTTATAAATTGTGTGTCCCCAACAAAGAATTACATTTAAAATCTTTGCATAATATATACCCCACTAACGAGATTACATCAAAATTTGGTAATCCTCATTTGAATTGTAATTTCTGTATTTTCAGTATTGAGTCTAGTGATCATCTTTTTTCAAATGCCCCCTTGTTAAGGAATGTTGGTCTGACTTGTCAAAATCCCTTGCTTCAAAATCCAATTTAGACATTGATTTAACTATGTGTGATATATTCTGTTATTTTTCTCATTGTAAACATAACATAGAATACATAGGAAATGTATTTATTTTATTGGGAAATATTATATTCACAAATGTAAATTTTCTTCAACATTACCCAAATTACTTAATTTTCTTTGTGACTTTAACTAACTAATTATAACACAAAAAAATATTAACACCAAAAAAAGTGTCAAATTTGTGAATGTCACGACCACCAGCTGGAGTGTCCTTGAGCTTCTCTACAGGGCACTCCATCCTGTACCTTGCCATTCCGCCAGGACTCCATTTCCCATAATCCTTTGCCCGGACTCATCAGCACCCATTACCAGTTCACAGCTGCCTCATATTAGTAGGACTATAAGAATAGCACACACACACTCTCTAATCTGCCGCCGACTCGGAGTAGGCCATCCTCATTTAAGAAAGGATTCAGTTTTGCGAGTGTCAGAAGTGAGTTCTTCATCCTTCGTTCCTGTGGTGCAAGCTGTCACAGTTGGCTTGATTTCCACATCTGAATCTGGATCCACAAGTGCAAAATTGCCTTATGTCATCATGAAGTCAACTTCACGTGGCTTACGCAGGAGTTCTGGACCTGTAAGCCAGATAGACTCCACAAGTTTTGATGCGTGGATGGACCTAGAAGTAGTGATTGGAGAAACTAAGCTTTTCGAAGCATTGAATCAATTGAACCAATTGCTAAGTAAAATTATTCGATGTTTCGAATCCTGGTTGAATTAAGTTTTGAATATGGATATTTTTCTTGCAAAAACGCATTGATTCGCTACAGGAGGCCTTTGTTCACCCCCCGGAGCCGTGTGAGACACTTTTTATTATGAATACGCTTTATTTCACTTCTTTTGGACTGATTCACTGCAACACCCGCTGACTGCCATTTAAACAGCTTGGAAGATCAAAGACAATTTAATAACTCCGATTGGATTCGTCTGAAAGAAGAAAGTCATACACCTAGGATGTCTTGAGGGTGAGTAATTCATGGACTAATTTTCATTTTTGGGTGAACTAGCCCTTTAAAGCTTGATCTCTGTTGTTTGGCAGAACTGGCTTTGGAGACCTAAAAGGAAGAGGTGCCACCCAACTGTTGGAATCATCCTGGAAAACTTCTCTGTCCATGGTCTTTAGATACACTTCATCCTCGATTGAGAGTGCAGGCTTACTGTCGTTCTCTGTTCTTTTAAATCGAGTCTTGCCCAGGTTGTCTTTGCTTATATTCCAGTGGGTTTCAAAGTCATGAGCTGTACACCGAGTTAAGTTGCTGTTGACCTTTTCTTTGACATGTGCGTGACTTGTGCAAGGAATAAACAGTTTTCTAATATATTTGTCTCGAAACTGGAAACAATGGGCTTGTGCACATCTCCTAGGCATACTTCACCAACCAGAACCCATCATAGGTCTAGTTTTTGGCCAAAAGGTGTGTTGTGTGGGCCATTAATCTGTTTTCTCACCATATGAGCTCTGAGTATGTCTTGCCCAAGCAGCAGGAGGATGTGGGCTTCAGGGTCCAGAGCTGGAATTTCAGGTGCAATATGCTTGAGGTGAGGTTGATGGAGAGCAGCATCAGGTGTTGGAATTTCATCCCATTCAATTAACGTTGGAAGTGTGAGACTAATTCTACCATTTGCTTCCTCAATATGGCACCAGTACCTATGTACCTGGTATGTACTAGAACCGAATCAGAATGCAGATTTCGGTGTCACTTAAATGCCTGAGCGAGCGATTGAAATATTTGTCCTGGTTCTCCGAAATGGATGTAAGAAGCATGGGCGTTGCTAGGCCATTTTTGCAGGGTTATAGCGATTAGCTCCATAAACTGTACACAAATTCGTGATCGCCTGAGAGTCAGTCCCCTTTAAATTTCATATGAAAAAAACTAATTTTAACTAAATTTCAGAGTGATTGACAGAGATACAGTAGAAACAGGTTTTGTATTAAATAATGACCCAGATCGTGAAATACATTTATTAGCCTTAGAGTAAGGGAAGCACAACTCGGGAAATGAGAGCATCCGAGGAGCATGTGAATGCTATGTATATTTATTTTTAATGTTCTTTAATGTTATCCTTTTTTTTTTTTTGTGGCTCTTTTTTTTTTTTTTTGAAGTACCGGTACCGTTTTAAAAGTATCGATATGGCAACGTTATCATAAAAAACCCAATCGATACCCAACCCTAGACACACTTCAGTGCAAAGAGAGCTCTTTTGTCTTTGGAATTTCTTCCTCATCCTCCCCGCCATGCTGTAATGAAGAACTTTGAATTTTGAGGGTGGACCCATGAGGGTGAGGGTGGACCGGGATGCAGAGCTGAATTGAATGTCGCTGTTGCACTCATCACACTTTAGAGTAGCTTTGCAATCATGAGCAAAATGTGATGATGATGAGCAGCACCTGAAGCAGATCCCTTGCTCTTTCGATTGTCTTCAGTCTGAAGCCTCTACATTTCCTTAAAGGGTGGGGTTTATTGTGGATGGGGCAATATTTTGCAGGGTCATCTTTAGAAGGCATATTGTCTTGAGCTGCATCATGCGAGATTTCAGTTTTGTGTACCATCACTGGTGTCTTGAGATTAGTGCGTCTTTGAGGGAGTCTTTCATACGGTGTATGACAACTACTGGAAAAAGCAAAGCTGGGATCGTTGGGTGTTTTGGCGTGATTGCAAAGGAACTGAGTAAAGAACGAGAAAGGAGGGTAAGAAACCCCAAACTCTTCTTTTGTACTTTGAGCCTTGAGAAATTCATTTCTCTTGTAAGGTATATGGCAGTTTTTCGACTATTGGCCTGATTCCTTGAGCAGTGTCTAAATAGGCTAAGCCTGGTAGAAAACGTCTTCTTTAGCTGAGAGCATCTCCATTAAAAGATCTCCGAGTTCTATTAGTTTGAGGTTATCTTTACCGAAGGCATGAACATTACAGAAAACTGTAGCAGCAGTCACATGGAGCGTAATGCTTGAGAGAGCTGAGCAAAACTGCACTAAGTTGGCTGCTCTCTTGATTAGTGAGGTAATTTTCAAAATAAGAGTCCCAAGCAAAAAACTCAAAGTATATAACTCAATGGGCGGAACAAGAACCCTTCTAAAAATGTACTGCTGGGTGTTCTCTGCTGAAGTAGTCCGTATCATCAAAAATAGCTGTGGATTATATTGTAATTGGGAGGTGTTGTGATGCAATCCTGCAAGGTTTTTTTTTTTTTTTTAATTAACCTGTCATTGTCATGGAAGGAGACTCACACAGAAGGTTAGAAATGACGGAGGATGTTTATTTATGGCAACAGAGGCTGGGTGTAGAAAGGCAGGTAAGTAAGCAGTTCAATGGACCAGTTCAAGGGTAGTGTTGTGAGTATTTGGTGAGTATGCTTGCCCTTGCAGGAGTCCGTGGAATAGCGGGTAGCTGAATGGAAGGTAGCACACATCTCACCGTTGTAAGGATTGGAGTTGTACACACGGAGACGTAGGAGGATACAGGCTTTGGAGTGGAACACAGGAGGTAAGTACACGATACGTCGTGGTGGTCTACCTCTTCCTTGGGGAGCAGGACGGTCGGGATGTGTAGAATGGAAATCCTCCAACAGAGTGGGGTCAAGAATGTCACCCCTGGGGACCCGAGACTGTTCCTCCGGTCCATAACCTTCCCAGTCTATTAGATATTGTAGTTGGCCACCACGGCGCCGGGAGTCCAAGATCTTGTTGACCTTGTAGATGGCACCGTCCTCCAGAATCAAGGGAAGAGGGGGTTCCTCTGTCGGGCCAGGCTCTGTGGACACAGAAACAGAAGGGTGGTAAGGTTTGAGCAGTGACACATGGAATGAAGAGTGAATCCTGTATTGAGGAGGAAGCTGTAGTTGGTAAGTGACCGGATTTATTTGCTTGGTGATGGTGAAGGGACCAACATATCTGGGACTTAGCTTCTTGCAGGGCAGGCGCAACCTGATGTCCCGTGTTGACAGCCAGACCTTCTGACCAGGTTGGTATGAGAGCATCAGCTTTCACGTTCTTCGGACCTGGACGATAGGATATGGTGAAATGGAATCTAGTGAAGAAAAGTGCCCATCGAGCCTGGCGAGGATTGAGTCTTTTGGCGTCTCGCAGGTATTGTAAGTTCTTGTGGTCAGTGAGGATGGTGAACGGATGTTGTGCTCCCTCCAACCAATGCCTCCATTCCTCCAAGGCCAGTTTGATCGCAAGGAGTTCCCTGTTGCCGATGTCATAATTTATCTCCGCAGGGCTGAGTTTGCGGGAAAAGAAGGCACATGGATGGAGTTTGGCTGGAGTCCCCTGCTGCTGTGACAGCATCGCTCCTACACCGGTGGTGGAGGCGTCCACTTCCACAATGAAAGGCTTATCGGGGTCTGGATGGATGAGGAGCGGTGCGCTAACAAATGCCTCCTTGAGTGATGTGAAAGCTTCCGTGGCCGCTGGTGACCAGGACAGAGACTTGGGCTTGCCTCTTAACAGGTTGGTGAGAGGACTGGAGATGGCGCTGTAATTCTGGATGAAACGTCTTTAGAAATTGGAGAATCCTAGGAAGCGTTGCAGTTCTTTGATGGTGGTGGGTACAGGCCAGGTCTTGATGGCCTCCACCTTCCCCTCGTCCATTTGGATGCCACCGTTGTCGATGTTGTATCCAAGGAACTGCACTGAGGGTTGATGGAAAGAATATTTCTCTGCCTTGAGGAATAGATGGAACTCACTCAGGCGTTTCAGGACCTCCGCAACATGGTGGCGATGTTCGGCCATGCTCCGGGAGTAGATGAGGATATCTTCAATATAGACGAGAAAAAACCAATGGAGAAACTCCCGGAGTACCTCATGCATAAAGTCCTGGAATACGGAGGGGGTGTTGACTAAACCATACGGCATGACAAGATATTCATAATGGCCAGTAGGGCTCACGAAGGCAGTCTTCCACTCGTCCCCCTCACGCACCCGGATGAGGTTGTAGGCGCTGCGGAGGTCCAACTTGGTAAAGACGATGGCTCCGCAGAGATGTTCCAAGGCCGCTGGGACGAGGGGAAGTGGATAACGGAACTTGACGGTTATCTTGTTAAGTGCCCGGTAGTCAATACAAGGCCGCAAGCCTCCATCCTTCTTGGCCACAAAGAAGAAACTCGAAGCAGCAGGGGACGTTGAAGGGCGGATGTAGCCTTGTTGCAAAGCCTCTTCAATATACTCCTCCATGGCCTTCTGTTCTGGGAGTGATAGGGGATAAATCTTTCCACGGGGCACTGGCTCACCCGGTAACAGATCTATGGCACAGTCCCATGGCCTGTGTGGCGGCAGCTGTGAGGCTTTCTTCGGGCAGAAGACATCTCTGAAGGGGGCATTGCAGGAGGGAATATCCACTGACTGTTTATCCACTGGGCTTTCGATGGAGGTGGAATTTATGGTGAGCATCTCGGGACGGAGTGCTGAGGGTTGAGGAATGTGAGGGAAACAGTCAGGGAAACATTTACTGCCCCACTTCAGGATCTCACCGGTCTTCCAGGAGATGACAGGGTTGTGCTGCACTAACCACGGGCGCCCAAGGATCACGTCAGCGGTGGATCCCTCCAGAACCAGGAGATGAATTGTTTCTTCATGTAACTGTCCAACTTGTTCACCTCAGTGCAGGTCCTATCCATCTACATGTTTACGGCTGAGTGGTTTTCCTGTTACCGACTGGACCTGGTAGATGGTCTTCGTTGCTGTGGTCGGGAGGCTGAGCTGCCGGCAGGGTGAGGAACTGCATATTGACAGTAGCCGGCTTAATAACACTCACCAAGGGTCGAGGAGGACGAATTGGGCATGAAGAGATTACATGCCCACCAGCACCACAATGCAGGCACAATCCTTGGGTCAGCCGCCTCTGCCGTTCAGCCAATGAGAGCCGATTAGTATCCACTTGCATGGGTTCGTTGCCTGGTTCTGGAGTGCTGGTGACTTCTGGCCGATGGAGGAGTGGAGAGACTGAGGATGGTGGATGGTCCTCAAAGCAAGACTGCATCCAATTAGCACATCTGATGGGTAACTGAATGAAACGTTCCAGGCCATATGAGTCGTCATAAGCCGCAAGTTGCAACCGCAATCTCGGCTCCAGTCCCTGCCGGTACGTGGTGAGGAGCGAGCGCTCATTCCAGCCGCTGGCCGCAGCGAGGTTTCTGAACCTGAGAGAATAGTCATTAATAGACATGGAACCTTGACGGAGGTGGTATAGTTGCTCACCCGCTGATGAATCACCTGCTGGTCTGCCAAAAACGTCACTGAAATGTTCCAGGAAGTTCTGAAGGGACTGAGTGACGGGACCGGCTTGGGCCCAGATGGTTTCTGCCCATTGGAGCGCTCGTCCTGTCAGCAGGGAGATGATAAAGGCGACCTTCGCACTATCAGATGTATAGAGATGCGGTTGTATGTTCATGGTCAATGAGCACTGTAGCAGGAATTCATTGCACTCCTCCGCCGCGCCAGAGAAGGGCGCTGGTCTGGCCATGGGACTGGCGACTACTGTAGACGAAGAAGCTCTGGTGTTGTTTACGGAAGTGACCGGAGTTGATGTGGTTGCGTTGGAGAGGAGAACATGCCGGAGAGAATCCACGAGCTCCTGGAAGGGATCTGGTGCACTCATGTTGCCTACTGTGTGGTCCGGTCTTCTGTTATGGAAGGAGACACACACAGAAGGTTAGAAATGACAGAGGATGTTTATTTATGGCAACAGAGGCTGGGTGTAGAAAGGCAGGTGAGTAAGCAGTTCAATGGAACGGTTCAAGGGTAACTGGGGTGTTGTAATGAGTATGCTTGCCCTTGCAGGAGTCCGTGGAATAGCGGGGAGCTGAATGGAAGGTGGCACACACCTCACCGTTGTAAGGACTGGAGTTGTACACACGGAGACGTAGGAGGATAAAGGCTTTGGAGTGGAAAACAGGAGGTAAGTACACGAGGAAGGTAAGGATATCAATCTTTCGCTGGAGTAGCATAAAGAGTCCACTTCGTACAAACGAGACCGGACACTGGAGTGAAGTGAGGTGTGTGCTTATGAAGCCGTCTTGATAAGGGTGATGATAATGAACAGGTGCGTACAATCAGAACTCAGGTGAAGGTGTGCGCTGTGATTGGGTGGTGAGTGAACCTGGCCGATCCGTGACAGTCATCAAGTCACCTCACTTTTAAGCATGAACTGTGACTTCCTATCTCCTACAAACTTATATTTTGATTTCAGTCTCTTAAAAAACATTAAGTGGACTTCCACTTCACATTTCAGTATAGTGGCTAGTGAAAGAGTACAAGTACACAATCTGAATTAGCATCCAACCAGAAGTGTGAACGAACGAAATTGACAGAAACTAAATCAAATTTTATAGTTCCGAACGGAATCGAACATTTTAAATGGCCATTAACCGGTTAATAACGTTATTTTATCGTTCCATTTAATATTTGAAATTTGCTGTCAACCAATCACGAATTCCAGTAGGACGGCCAGCAAATGTGACGCTGACGCATTCAACGCGTGAAATGCCCGTGCTCAAGAACTCATCATAGGTAAGTCGCAATGGCAATGCACCGGCGTTAGAGTTTATCCGAGGATAGTGTAAGATGGATTCCACAGACCATGTGCACCAGCCGCACCTGCAGCACTTCTGTGAACGGGGAAAACCGAATAAAACTATAGGCTTACATAAAAAGGAATATAGGCATATACACAAAATATATTTCACTTAAATCATTGACCGATTAACAAAACGAAAGATAAAAATGTGCTGAGTTACGGTTTGTTGTGACGCGTTCCAAAGTTCTCGGAAAGGAAAACGAGACCGCAGAAAGTAGTTTTCTTTATTGTGCAAATCTTGACAGTTTTGAATGATGTTTTGCTTCTATCTGTATAACCAACCAGCGTTGGTATGACCATTGCGCCGGCGCCTCACGCACACAGACACAACATATTTGGCGACATTGCAGCCTGTTCATTATCAAATTAAAATACGGTCAAAAAAACAAATAAAAAGTTGCACTGCTCCGTTGTACAATCTGTTGCGTACAGCGTGACCAGCGCCTCACTGAGCTGATATAGCCAAGTAAAGGATGATGTTTTACATCGAGGAAAGTACAAAGCCTAGCCTATAATAAATAATATTTTAGCATCCAGATATGTTGCGAATATGGAAACGTTTGGATTCGTGCCGAATGAGAGAGGTAGGCATCAGTTTCACCTTAAATTAATGTGTTTTTGGATTGACGTTTTTATAGCCTAAACACAGCCTTAACTTTAGAGGATTTGTTGTGGAGAGAAAATAATAACTGTATTTATAATGTTTGTAAACATTTTGCCAGCCAAAGAGTTTCAACAATAGTCAGCAGGGCAGTCTCGGTGAAGTTTCCGCCTCTGAAGCCAGACTGGTTGTCATCACGTAGGTTGTTCTGTTGGAGAAAAGCAGAGAGCTAATTGAACTCTTTCAAGGGTTTGACAGAAAAGGAAGAAGAGAGATTGGTCTGTAGTTTTAACTGCTAACGGGTTGAGTGGTGGCTTTTTGAGGGTACGTCCAACAAGATTTTATTTAATATAACAGGCATTATACTGTGTCCTTATGATGCCTACATTTTCAAAAGAAAACAATATAAGAAATAATCAGAAAAATATTTTCCTACCTCTGTACCACATCTTGGGCAACTCAATCCAGCTATACTAATCAAATCTGCATGTGTTCTCGAAGAACCTAATTAGCCAGAACGTAATTAGCACTATTAGGCTATTAGATCTTGCATTTGTCATTCGATTGCGGATGTAATGAGCAAGATACAAAGAACAGACCCCAGAAGAATCACACTCAAATTCGCCATTCCATGTTTGGTCTTAAACACAGTTGTTATCATCTTTTGCCACAGAATAACAATTGTGAGTAAATATCTTTGCAGAAATGTAATATGAATCTTATGTAAAGTGACAAACATATCTTTAGTAACATGAATGAATAAAATGAATAGCAGGCACAACATGCATGTACAACCATGCACAATGTGTGTGGGTACAATGTGCATCACCGTTTTCGAATACCTTCGTTTTCATAGGCCACACTACAACATGAAAGCTGCATTTTCAAATTTATGCACTTGGGCGAGTGTCTTCAAAAAAGCTCTGTTTTCGCTGGACTTGGTGTAGGCTAAAACACAAATAAAATATGTGTAGTGAAAAATGTAGCCGGATGAATGTGGACGTAGCCTGAGCAGCGTTTACCCGAGCCTGTTTAAATGCAGTGGGAAAGTTGTCAGTAGTGAAAGATGTGCTGATTAGGTGAGTCAGAGCGGGTAGCAGAGATCTCCTTTAGTACGTGGGAAGGGATCGGGCAGAGTACGGCTGACACAAAAAACTTTGGAGACCTCGTTCTCTGTGAGGAGTGAGAAAGAAGAGTGGAAATGTGTGGGTGGAGGTTGGTTGTAGAGAACTGTTGCTGATGGATGCCATCGTATCAAATAGCTGGCAAAGTCAGAGAGGAGGTGGGAGGTGGAGGAGAGAGGAGAATGTAGTGAATGGTTTCCGGGTGTCAGGATTCAGTGTTCGGTAGAAAACTGTATGTGTTTGTTTGATCACTGACTGGTTCTCACGCCCTCATTTCCATCACCTGTGCTTCATGTCCTGTTTGTATGTTCAAATGACCAGACCGTTCATTCACTCACTGCAAAGTCTCATTAGCTGAGCTGCGTTTCCTGTGTTTCCAGGTATTGTATGTTTGATTATGGCTCTAATCTGCAGTTCTTGTGTTTGTTTGATTAGGCTACATTTTGGATTTGGTTGCCTGTTTTTTCCGCTGTTCTTGCGTGTTTTAACTGATTCTTTTTGGACTTAAACTCCATATTTAGTGCCTGCATCATTATATCTAACATTGCACATGTATGTGATAAATACATTAAAATGTTTATTTTTTTTTGTTACACTTTATTTTAAGGTGTACTTGTTACATTGTAATTATACATTTAATTACTGAGTAATATTAATTAACTTCATGCATTTACTATATGGTTAGGTTTAGGATTAGGGTTTGGTTTAGTGTTACTTGTATGTAATTATGCATAATTTATCAATATTATAATAGTACATGTAACATATAACAAGGACACCATAAAATAAAGTGTTACCTTTTTTAACAGTAAAGGGGTTTTATATTATACGGGTTTTTGGAATGTAATAGAAACAACATAGATGAGCCACATAAAATAAAACGCATAGTTGCACATGCATCACAAATCCATAATTACAGTTTTGTTTGTTTATTTATTTACTTATTTATGTCAAATCCAATGCATAGTGAGGGAAATCAGTCAGTTCTTTATTGTGGACAATTACTTGTTTACATTCGATCACTTTGTCCAATAATAATAATAATAATATAGTTACATTTATAAAGCACCTTTCCCACTGCTCAAAGTACAGATACAGAAACAGAGGAAATGCTATGAAGGGAGTGTTCCAGAATTTTGCTAAAGTATACTGCTCAGATAGAGGACATTTATGACTACTGCATTAAAAATGTAAAACAATATGACATTGACATTACAATCTGGCCTATTATAATATAAGCACAATGCCTGGCATCAGTGAGTTTATTAAAGAACCTGTGGGGGGAGCCACATCCTGCCCTTCCTCGAGCCCACCAAACAAACACATCAAACTCCTGCAGCGGGAAACAACCTGTTCACCGCTCCCACATTCCTGCAGCGATGATGGCGTCATGAAGTGTTCCTCAAACATCTCTGACATTCCGATACAGACATCAAACCCTCATCATCCACAGGACTGAGCTCCAAACTCCTGACGCTTCTTACAGCAGGTGAGAGGAGTTTTATAGCATGCTGTCTTATATCATACTCTTCTCTACAGTACATGCATATTAGGTATTTGATACTGTAGGCTGTGATAAAATTTCGTTTGTTCATTTTATTTTGCACAAACGTTATGATTTATAAGAACGTCATATTTAATAAAAATGAGAGTTTAACCATGAAATCATGTGCAAAACAGATCACACGTTATATTTCAGTGCTCGTGTTACGGTGTATTAACCTGAAGTATGTGGGCTGCTGGTTTGAACTAAACACACTGTTCTAAGTGTTTGATGGCTGCTTGTAATTGCACTTTAAATGTTTACATTTTCAGTAGCACTTTAAAACACACTTCTAGAGAGGTATGTGAACTGCATGAGCTCTGACTGGAGTTGAGCCAATGAAAGCAGCACGAAATGTTCTCACATGTTCAGCAGTGATGTAACTACAGGTGTTATGATATTGTTTTGATTTGTTAACCCATGTAGATCCATCATGATGTTGGAAATCTACCTGGTAATGACAGTTGCTGCCAGTGCTGTTTCTCAAGAGGCAGAAGAGCCTGTATCATATACGGCAAGTCTATTTACATAAAACTATAAATAATGCATATCTTTGAGCAGGCTATGTAGTTTTGATATTGCAGTTCATATATATTTTAAATTGACAGGTAAAACATTCTTATACAGTGTTTTTTTCCCCTCACAGCAGTGCACAGAAGGCTATGAATATGATCCCATTAAAGAGGTATGCAAAGGTAATAAAATAATATTGTTGATATAGTATACTCTCTCTGACCAACAGTTGCCCCTTTGCCTATTTTCATGTCTCTAAGAAAGTGATTCTAACGCATAATGCCAGTTTTCTCTCCATGTTCATGAACAGATATTGATGAGTGTGCCCTTGTCTCTGATGCCTGCAAAGGTGGCATGAAGTGCATAAACCACTATGGCGGCTACCTCTGCCTCCCTCAGAATGCCCAGATTTTTGTCACTAATGGAGACGAATCATCCCAGCCCACAGACCCTATTCCCCAAACCCCCCTGAACCCCACTAACCCACAGACCCCACAAACACGCACCCAGTCAAACCACAAAGGTGTAGCAGCTGGAGCCTCACGGTGCTTGCCGGGTTTTACACTGGATGAGCAAAACTACTGCCACGGTAAGCCATTGTTCTTAACACAACAGTATTTGTGACCGCGTTAGTCTCATTTATGGGCTTGGTAAGAGAACTCTTTTTTCCCCATCATTGATTTTCAGCAAACAGTGCAGTTGGTGCTAAATTTCCAGATTTTCTTTGAAAAGGTTCTAAACTGAAAAGTTATTTTTAGTCTGTAAACAGGAAACATGCATTTCAGAAAATTATATTTTCCCAGCATTAAAAGTGCACAAAAAGCCATAACATATTATAATTTCAGTTTTTTTTATATTTTATATGCAAACTGATATTTAGGGCCTTGCACTGACATTTTGGGTGGCATGTACTCAACTGAAAAAAGGGTACCCCTTTTATTTATAAAAATTTAATAGGGCTGCCCCCTAATAGTTGACTAACCATCAATTTTATTAGTCGCTTAATCGCAGAAAAAAAATCCGAAGTCACGCAGATCAATAAAAGCTGGTCTATGTGGTAATTACAGTACAACGGTCAGGACATCCGAGTGTTCGTTTCGATCATCGACCTCAAATGTGGCTTATCATCTGAAACATGGAAGTAGTTGCAATATTACATGGCTGCTCGCTTTAACGTTAGCCTAGAAAATGTGCACTATTGAAGTGTTTGTGCGGAGTGTGGAAGCTGAACAGTAGCACGCTATAACTGCATGACCGTTAACTTGGAGGCGCCGGTGTGATCATTTGCATTTAACTTAAAATACTCCATTTTTGCTCATACAGATAAAAGTAATACATCTTTCAAATCTGTGAATCGGTCTACTTTTGTGTGCACTTACAATAACAACAAAACGTTGTGCTTTTGTAAAATAATGAAAGCAAAGAGGGTGCGCTTTCTGCCGTCTAGGTCTCTGTGAACTTCAGCATGTAAAAAAAAAAAACTATAAAAACTGAAAAATATATCTATAGAAAATGTCTACTTTTAAACGAACCAATTCAAATGGAAAACACATATTTTTAGATTATGTGATCCGTATGAAACGTGCACGTCCACTGTGGAGATGATGAGTCAGTGTCGTCAACTTCATCACTGCAGCCAAAAATACAGAAAACATCAATCAATGAATTATTATAATGTTAAGGCAGTCTTCTTGCTGTTTTTTTCCCCGTTTTTTTTTTCATAATCATTACTTCTGCCGGTGCGCTGTGGCAAGCTTTATGCATGCAGTTGAGTGCTTATAAGCGCTTATGAGCACTTAAAGGCTCATTATTAGGAATTATATGGTTTATTAATATAAACACGCAATTAGTCGACTTACCTCCAACGTTCCCCTGTGTCTCCACCATCCTCTATCATGTGTCTACTCATCCAAGTCTTCATCCCTGAGAAGTGTGTGCACTCCAGCGAATCCACAATCTCCCCCTCTATCTGCAAAGACAGTAAACCTCTTCATTCTCCAGTATTGCATTGCTCCATTACTACTTACCCATTGCTACTCATTTACGCATTTTCTCTTTTAATAAAATCACTGTGTGTATTGCCCGCTAATCCGGTCTCTGAGTCTGGCATTTCCATAACAGTAGACCAGAACAAACACCACCACATGATTTCCACGAACCCAATTCAGGAGATCGTGGATTCACTGCGGCGGGCCTTCGCATCCACAACAACATCGATCACCACATCAGTCACTCCTTCAGCACCTGTTCGTGTGGTTATTCCCATGGCCAACCTGGCACCCTACTCTGGCTTGGAGGAGGGCTGCAATAGATTTTTTTTCTACAATGCTCACTGGCCTCAAGATGCAGTCGCACCAATTTCCTACTGAGAAATCCAAGATCTCTTTTGTAATTACTCTGTTTTCAGGGTGAGTGCTCCAGTGCACAGAAACCATTTGGAACCAAGATGGCCCAGTCACCCAGCCATTCAGTAGCTTCGTAGCTCATTTCTGAGAAGTGTTTGGAAGACCACTTGGTGATTCATCTGTGGGTGAGCAATTGTATCACTTAAACGAGGTAAGATGGCAATAACAGATTATACTCTGTTTTCGCACTCTGGCGACCACTAGTAGGTGGAATGAGTGCTTGCTCCTCACCCCCTACCGAGAGGGTTTGTAATCCAAGTTGCAGCTGTATCTCACTGCCTACACTGAATCCATCGGTCTGGAACATTTCATTCAACTCTGCATCCGTGTTTCTCATAGTATGCAGACCTGTATGGAGGACTAACAGGGCCAAGAGTCTTCTTCCTACCATCAACAGCCAAAGTATGCCAGCTCTCCAAAACCAGGTACGGAGCCCATGGTTGTGCACAATTCTCATTGCCCAGGGTCTTTGTACTGCAGAGTATGAGGGCATATAATCTCTTTATGCCCTGTCCATCCTCTTGAACCTGTGGTGAGTTGTATTCATACTCCCAGTTCTCATGCATCTCCACTTACCACTTAAGTCACCCTTACTGCTCGTGATGTCTCTCTTTCAGTAATCACCCTCCTCGACTCTGGGTCAGCCAGCAACTTTATCTTGGGGGAGCTCTGCCATCAACTCCAGATCAAAAGAAGACCCATCGAATCAAGTCCAGTCGGTAACAGGAAGACCACTCAGCCACTGTCATATGCGTTTTCGTGTGGGACACATCCAGCTTGGCCAACTCCATCAAGAATCTCTGGATTTTCTGGTTCTGGAGGAATCCACCACTGGCATCATCCTGGGGCGTTCATAGTTACATAAACAAAACCCAGTGCTATCCTGGAAAATAGTAGAAGTCTTGAAGTGGGGTGAAGGCTGTTACCCTGAATGTTTCCCTCTCCTTCCACAAATTCTTATTGACCTGTTTCACATTGACCTGTGAAAGTTCTCCCAGTTCACTCCACGTCCATCAAGAGTCCGGTAAATCAACAATCAGTGGATATACCTCCTTACTACGCCCCCTTCAGTGACATATTTTGTCTAAGAAAGCTTCCCAACTGCCTCCCCACAGGTCATGGGACAGTGCCATAGACCTATTTCTGGGTGAACCAGTGCTCCATGGCAAGATCTATCCATTATCCATCCCAACCCAGATAAGCTCTTCTTTGTTGAAGGGAAGAAAGTGTGGCTCTCGATGAGTGACATCTGGCTGTGTTTGTGTCTCCCGACACTGTGGTGGCCTCTTGAAATATCTAGTGAACTAGGAAGGATATGGTCCTGAAGAAAGATCCTAGGTCCTCAGATATGATATCCTTGATCCTGAGCTCCTCACTACTTCCATGTGTCCAACCCTGACTGTCCTGAGTCCAGGAGCAGAGGTCGGCCACCAAAACATTGGGTTCCCTCGGCCCTCAGGAACGGCCCATGGAGTGGGTGCTGTCACGGTGTCACCAGGCTCCACCGTCACTCCCTCACTCAGTTCAAAGTTAACAGAATACTGATCACCAGCACCTCATCAGCACCCTCATCAGCTCCTGTATAAAAGCACACACTTCTCCCAAGTTCATTGTCTGGTCTACTAGTCGGTGTACGGACCACTTACCTGCAGACTTACTTTGTGCGATTCTCTCCTGCAATTACTTCCAGTATTCTCCCTGTGTCTCCAACGTCCTCCATCGTGTGTCTACTCTTCCAAGTCTTTATCTTGGAGAGCTGTGTGCACTCCAGCAAATCCACGATCTCCCTCTCCATCTGCAAAAACAGTAAACCTCTTAATTCTCGAATATTGCATTGCTTCATTAATACTTAACCATTGCTACTCACCCATCTCAGTTAATAAAATCAGAGGTGGCAGAGAAGCTGTATTTTAAGTGGCATTTATTGTAGATGCATTTACACAGAGTGTTTAATGCAGCTCAGAGGTGGCATGAATGTATTTACACTGCAGTTACAATTGAATAAATGTTATAAGATGTTTAAAGTTTTAAATATGTATTTGTGAATATATACATTTTTGACTTTGCACGACTTTTATGCCAACACCAGACCAGCTTGCATGTTGTTAAGCTATTGCTAGTTAGGCTGGTTTCATTCAGATATGTGCACGTTTGTGCTGCTATTACTATGCCTACTATGTAAAGGGACTGTTATTCCATTGAAAAACAAACATGTGAGTATGAAATTTTGTTTGAAAAGTTTTTGCATTACTCACAAAATTAATCAGCCGAGAGACCAGAGTTCAGGAGCCTTAGGGGCCAGACCTACAGTTTCCACGTCTCTGGCAGGGGGTCATATATTGTGCCCACGACTTGGAATGGAAGCTCCCTCCGGATGGGGATCTCTCACAAAGGACTATTCAGATGGGCTATAAAGTCCTAAAACCACACTAGGGGCCAGTCAGATTGGGGGCTGGGGCTACAAGGAGTAGACTGATCCCGTCCTGGTGAACTCGCTCTAGAACTCCAGGGAGCAGTACAATTGGGGGAAACGCATATAGACGTAGCCTCGGCCATGTCTGTACCATGGCATCCAGTCCAAGAGGAGCTGGATATGTGAGGGAGTGGATAGTGGGTTGTTTCTTGTTGTGCAAACATATCTAATTACCCGAGCCTGCTCTGGGGCCACCACTATCGACAACATGCCATCGAATTTTGGTGGTCTAGAATCAAACTGGATTCTGTATCCTCTTTTCTATTGCATGCAGGACCCACTGACACACAGTCAGCAGAAGTTTTTAGGCTGTCGAAAAAGTCTTCTAGGGGAATAAGATTTTCGAGGCTGACCTCGGGTGTATCTCGGGACAAGGCAGGGGATGAACCTTTCGAAGTCTGACGATTTTCATTTAGCCTCCTGAAACCTCTTGACGGCCAAAATGACAACATCACTGAAGAGGCCAGAAGGAGACAGCGGGGCATCAAAGAAGGTGGTTTTATTTCTGTCCTTGGTGCTTGATAGATTGTTTCTCTCCATGGTCACTAATGCTGACATGGAGCAGCCGATGACTCCGGCTGTCTCCTTGGTGGGCCAGAGACAAGTCAGTGACCTGACGGCAATCATAACTTGCTTTTGTGGCACACTTACTCTGCTGGTCATTTGATGTTAATCTTAGACATGGTATGGGTCATAACCGTCACCAGCTTCTCATAAACAGGGGATATAGATGGCGAGTCCTCCATATCTCCCACCTTGATGAAGAGACAATATCCACCTCCTCAGAGCTGGACAACATCAACATCGGGCTCTCACTCGGGGTGGAAGAATCCTTGGAGCAGGCTTCTGGATCCCAAGTGCAAATGCTGGAGCACATGGGAGAGAGCCGAGAAAGGGCCGAAGCCATCTCCGGGAGCTCCATTTACGACCCCCAATATCGAATCTGCCGCACTGCCTCCAGGATCGGAGCATTTTGATTGGCAGCTGCTCACAATGCGCACCCCTTTGAGAGCTGACCGCACATGCTCTGCTCCCAAGTTGTGTACACACAAATTGTGTGTCCCCACCCATGATGTAGCATGGGCAGGGAGGTATACATGATCTAAACTGCTTCTCACTCACCAATACTAACAACTCACCATAATAACACTTTAACTCTCTTTTTCTTTTTACTTTGACACACACATACCAACAGGACAGACAGTTTAACACCGAGCACATGTTGAAGAGCAGAATCTAACCTGTTTTTTCCCCCTGGCATCCTTTGTTGCTTCCGCAGTACACCATTACACATCACAAGTGACACAGCACCAATCAGGATTGGATTGCTTCAGACGTAGTCTCGCAGAAGCATTCCCCACATCGTTAGTGCAAGTTCCTCAAAGGGGAACATCATTTGCATTGTAAATGCAAACAGGAAGATATCATGGATTTAAACAGGAAATAGACTTAAATTGTGCTTTTGGTGCACTTGGTTCTGGACCAGGTCTTTGCTCTCGAAAGGGGTGGAAAAGGCCATGTAATGTTGGGATTTGACCCAATGATGCAATCCTTGGTTCATCATGCAGTGACAAGGATCCTGAAAAGCACTTTGTCCAGTAAATCTGGTTAAATCGAGCAGTCTGTAGCTACACTTTAGGCTCTGGGTTCCATGTGGAGGGATTACTAATTGAATGTTCCTCTTTTCATGTTAATTAATTTCATGATACTCGTCAATGGTCCACGCATTGATCAGTCTGTGTGATCGTGTATGTTTGGGCAGATGTAGATGAATGCTCTCAAGGCCTACACACCTGCAATGCAGACCAGATCTGCTACAACACAAGAGGCTCCTACACCTGTCAGTGTCATCCTGGATACCAGAAACATGGAGAACAGTGTGTGGGTAAGTTCACACTGCACTCTAATCATCAAAGCAGCCTACTGATATAACAATATATACAATAATTATAATCCTGTAATAAGTATAAATAATCATGCCGGTAAGTGCAGGTTAGCAATGTTTTTGGGTTGTTCTAGAAAACAAAACTTATCTGGTGAAACTGGTGAAACACTGGTCAGCCAGTGTGGTCGTTCTAGTCCGTGTGGTTGCTGGTTAAGCTAGAGGGTCAACAGGTTTTAGTTGAACTGGTCTAGAGGGAACTCTAGTCGGGAGAGGTCTTCTCTAGTGTCTATTATGTCATTAGTATCAAATATAAACACTTCTGTAAAAAACAACATTACACTTATATTGTTTGTTAATAATATGCTTATTATAGTGAAATAAATAAAGATGATAATTGGCTTTAAATCAAAATAATCTCAGTGAGGCACGGAAATTAAAATTCTAGGCCAAAAATAAAAAATATTTTTTTTTCTTAAATAATAGACACATTTACTGGATATTTTTCTTACCCGTAATTAATACAGTAAGTGTTGGGTAACAAAAGTTCTCAGCATTTCTGTCAAGCTTGCCCAGCATATGACGAAGCCCTCATTGCATTCAAAACAGACATTCTCATTTACATATGTGACCCTGGAGCACAAAAGCAGTCTTAAGTCGCTGGGGTATATTTGTAGCAAAAGCCAAAAATACATTGTATGGTTCAAAATGATAAATTTTTCTTTTATGCCAAAAATCATTAGGATATTAAGTAAAGATCATGTTCCATGAAGATATTTTGTAAATTTCCTACCATAAATATATCAAAACTTAATTTTTGATTAGTAATATGCATTGCTAAGAACTTCATTTTGACAACTTTAAAG
Organism: Sinocyclocheilus rhinocerous; assembly: GCF_001515625.1. Classification (NCBI taxonomy): domain Eukaryota; kingdom Metazoa; phylum Chordata; class Actinopteri; order Cypriniformes; family Cyprinidae; genus Sinocyclocheilus; species Sinocyclocheilus rhinocerous. The sequence goes on from NW_015641015.1 coordinate 441,040, forward strand.
ATGATTTTCTCAAGATTTAGATTTTTTTGCACCCTCAGATTCCAGATTTTCAAATATTTGTATCTCAGCCAAATATTGTCCTATCATAACAAACCATACATCAATGGAAAGCGTATTTATTCAGCTTTCAGATGATTTATAAATCTCAGTTTAAAAAAAATTGACCCTTATGACTGGTTTTGTGGTCCAGGGTCACATTTATGGATTTAGCAGACACTTTTATCCAAAGCAACTTAAAAAAAAAAACAATGTCAGGTTTATTAGACAGCTTTTCGGTGTATCTCTAAGACTCTAAATGAAGTAAGTGAGTAGGTAAGTAAGAAAGTCAACTTAATTAGGTTCTCGGTCTGAGGTCCCCCCGCCCACTTAAATTAAACTCCCTACAATGATTTTATTTAATAAAACGTTCTGAAACATGTTAATACGTGTCTTCACTACCTTCCACATTAGACTTGGTCAATTAAGAAATCTTCATCTGTGAAAAAAGTTTTTTCTATCCATCACCCTGTAAATGTGTTAAGAATACTATATAAGCTTATTCAAGCACTGTGTGTGTGTAAATCTCTTTGCAGATAGAAATGAGTGTATGCTATCACACTACTGCATGCACAGATGTGTGAACACTGCTGGCTCTTATTACTGTGAGTGTAAAGATGGCTACCAGCTCGCCAGCAACAACCACAGCTGTGTAGGTGAGTCAAAGACCTAACCTGCCTTTCTATCTGCACAGCTTTGCTCAAGAATGTGTGTGTTCAGTGGAATTCAAGATATCCTTCAGTATCTCTCTAAACTTCTGTTTTGCATTTGCTCTCACACTCTGGTGGTCCAGGCCTGTGCTTAGTAACATATACTGTATTTTTAATTTACATCTCTCTCTTTGTAAACAGCATATCACATTGAGCCAGTTCATTAAAAAATGCAGTGCAGTGCCCACCCTCTATGCTAATGTAAGGGGGTCTTTCAAAGGTGTAGTTTGCAACTCCACATTGTTCAGCTGTTTTGAGGGTACAAAGGAATGTGAAACTTTAGCCTAATACCTAACTTCTGAATCAACGCTTGAAGATCTTTGCCAATAAAACATGATCAACAACATGATAAGGAATTCCTCAGCGAGGAAAGGTTTCCTGCAAAAGTATTTGTACACATGCATTCATTGGAAATGGAAGAACATGCTGATAAGAACGTCCCTTAGGACCAGTACAAGCACACCAGATATGTGTCCAAGGTCCTGTAGGACTGTGTGCAGGGAAGCCTCATGATGAACAAAAGAATGTTTCTCTTACAGGCAGCTCAACTGATGCATGTGGTACCCAACTATAACTAAAAGATGGAAATTAGAAGTACACTCAAGAATGACTGCATCTTTGCAAATGTTATACTCTATATTACAGCATATGTGGATATCCGCTTCTATTTAAAAAATACAATAATTTTAGTAACTCAAATTTGAATGCTGCTTTCGTCTTTGTTGCATCAGTTTGTAGCAGTGCCCCTTTCTTTTCCAAAATGACAGTGCTCTTGTGCACAAAGCAGGGTCCATACAGAAATAGTTTACTAAATTGGATTAGCTTGACTGGTCTGCACCCCCACTCACCCAACAATAGGCCTCGTGCTAATACTGACGCGGATAGAGTGGTCTGCTTTGATTTAGAAACACTGGATTCAGTGCTAAGGTTTGAGTATCATATCTCAGCTTGTGATGTTCCTCATCTGTAAACGGCTTTGCATAAACTAAAACAATAGAAGAGTTTATCCATCATGGATGGGACCAGTTAAAGAGGTGGGGCCAGAGTACTGGACAGAACTGGCAGAGGACGAAACACAAACACAGCTCTAACAGGTCTAAAAAAAAGTGTAGGCGTGTCTTAACAGGTAAAATTTGGCTTCTGTCAATAAAAGGTGCAACATATTAGAAATACTTTTAACTTGAAGTTTAGCTTAGGCCTACCTTCAATCATATCGACTGAAACCCAAACATTCCATCAAATTCCTCCATATTGTAAAAGCACTACCAGTGTTTACCCTTGTTTCACCCCGTTTTCTGTCTCTGTGTTTTTTAGCATGCACTTTGAACACCGGCTAAACACCCTCTGGTCAGCCTGCTACAGTAGCCATGCTACTCTCGCTATTAGCTGTGTGTAGGTTTGCAAATATATGTTGAAAGTCAGGGAGGACATCCTATCATTGCTATTCGGACTGAGTGCAAATATGGACAAACATGAGCCTGAGCCTTCCCTACAGAAGAAATACATACATGCACACACACACACATACATTGCACACGCCTACTTGATGCTTTGACTCGTTTTGGAGCTTTTTTGTTGTTGTTAAAGAAGAAATATATGAACTGTCCATATAAATAATGTTACTATTAACTAACGTTTAAAAATATTGTAAACAAGCAATATTACACATGGAAGTGTGCTGAATATGACTAGTAAATTACCTGTCCATAGATTAGATGTATAATTGTGTTCAGTAACTGTGTATGGATTTGTTTCAGATGTGAACGAGTGTGATCTGACTCAGTCGTGCCAACATCAGTGTTTTAACCTCTTGGGCTCATATATCTGTCAGTGTGATCAGGGTTATGAACTCGCGCCGGATTCATTCTCTTGTGTGGGTAAGTGCTAATGCTGGATGTTCCTGTGCTTGTTTCCAGTGCACTTTCTACTTGCCAAGTGTATTAGTTTGTGCAGGTTCAGTGCTTAACATATAGTAACGAGAGCTGTCAAAAGGGGTGCAAAAACTCATTTGAATTTAAAATATTTTTTAATATAATATTTCAAAAATTTTACTTGCATTCAGATTTTAAAGAAATTATTTCAGTTAAAAATAAAGATGAGTGAACACCAAGAGGGCGCAACGACTAAATACAAACATGTAAAAATGGTCCTTTCTGTGAAATAGAGTATTGTAATAAAGTATTTGTGAATTCTTTGTTAGTTGTTTATTATCCACGTTTCATTGCGTTCTTACAGAAAGAGCACATTCATTTCGTGATATGTTTGGGTGTTATTTCACCTGCTACTAAGCACTTCAGATTCCCGGTGCTCATTCCCAAACATGCCAAACATCATACAAATTGAAATGCAGTTATTGCATTTTGTGCATTTTCATCTAAAATTCAATTGTTTGAGTTGGAAATTTTGATTGGACAGCCCTACAAGTAATTCTTTATCATTAGCTAGATAGTTTTCAGCCTGGTTTTAGGCAAAGATGATGCATGTGTCTCAGTGTGGTTTAATTGTCGCTGTTTGTTGAGTTTGTGTTGTTCTGCTGTGTGTCTAGACATGGACGAGTGTGCATTCTCCAGCTACATGTGCCAGTATGTGTGTATTAACAGCCCGGGTGGATATTCCTGCATCTGCCCCGAGGGATATCAGCTGCAGAGAACAAGAATGTGTCAAGGTATCGGCCTCCTCCTTCATAAAATATAGCACTCGTCATTGCCTGGCCTCCTCTCTATCCATCCACACCCAGATATTTCACATCAGAGCAAGATGGGCCAGGAATTCCCAACCACTTGCTAATGGAAACAATGCAGAGCTCACAAGGGTTACACTTTATTTCAAGGTGTCCTTGCTACAATGTAATTATACATTTAAGCACGGAGTAAAATTAATTAACAGCATGTACTTACTGTAGGTTTAAGGTTAGTTGCATGTAATTACGCATGATTTACTGTTATTACTAAAGTGCATGTAACAAGAACACTGTAAAAATAAAGTGTTACCTTCCTACTTGAAACAAAAAGGCTGTTTATCTGTTCTGAACACAGGGAAAGATGTTAGATGAAGTTTATGTTGTGTGTCTTGCCATTTGAATTTCCAGTAGCAATGTTACTTCTGTAATTCGACGTACGTCCGACTGAAATGTGACATTCAACGTGAAAAACATTTGGTGCTTTTTGCCTGAATGTTCATTCATAGGATAGATATGACTTATTGCTAATCACAGTCTTTTCTCTGGCGTCATAGACATCAATGAGTGTGACACAGGTCACGAGTGTAGGGAAGATGAGATGTGCTGGAACTATTATGGCGGTCACCGCTGTTACCCTCAGAACCCGTGTCAGGAGCCTTATGTGCTGACGTCGGAAAAGTAAGTCAGTCTGTGTTTATATCCAAGTACTAGAGCTAAAAATGAAGATCACAGAACTCACCAGAGACACAAGTTTTGATTTCACACTTAAGCATGGGAAAAAAAAGAGAGTAATGTTCTTGCTCTTATTCCTAGCCGGTGTTCGTGCCAGTCTGCGGGTGCGTGTCGAGGCCTGCCGCAGTCTATCATTTACAAATACATGAGCATTCATTCAGAGCGCACCGTGCCAGCAGATATCTTCCAGATTCAAGCCACAAACATCTTCCCCAGTGCACACTACACCTTCAGGATTAAAGCTGGCAACGATGGAGGAGAGTTCTTCCTTAGGGTGAGTAACCAAACCTTGTATTTTTGCATTTAACAGCTGCATGAAACTAAACTGTTAAAGACATTTCATTTGATATTTCTTTGGCAGATTATATTTTCATGTGGTTTCTGTGGTTTTACCACTGAGTGGTGCTGTACGCCAGCTGCATTAGTAGCTTTAGGTCGTAGTGATGTAAAGACATTTGTTGACAAATTAGATATTACTGGTCACACTGTACATTCAGTTTTAACACAGTTTCTTGTTAGGCAAGGTAAGGCCTGATTTGTGCAGCACATTGCACACATGCAGTCAATTCAGCTTTCCCTGGTATCCCATAATCAAATATAAATGTCTTGATCATGCTGAACTTAAACATTTCTCTGTGTCTCTGTATCAGGAAAAAATAGGAAAACATTAGTCAAGAGATGTGCTCCACCCTGGTTGTTTCCCCAAGTTCTCTCCAAAGCACAGAGCGGGATATTTGACAGCACATTTATCATTGTGGGGAAATATAACTATTTTCTTTCTCTTTTTTTTTGTGCCAGTGCTGTGATTTGAATAAACTTTAAAACAGTGTCACTGTTACCTTTTAAATAACTTCTGGAGGAAGATTGGGAACCAGTTGGAGGAGGACGGGAGAAAGTCTGTTTAGATAATGTTTAATTGCACAGGCTTCATCTTTATATATTGGAATTAAAAGCATACTACTTATAGTGAAATAAAATAACATATATTGTGATATTGGATTTTGGTCATATCGCTCACCTGTAGCTTATCCAAAATGCTGCAGTGAGGCTTTTAACAACTAACAAAGAGAGACCACATCTCACCTGTTCACCTGCATCATTACACGGGTTGCTGATTAAGTTTTGAATCCAGTATAAGCTGCTTTCATACTTCATGCTGACTTGTCAGTTGCAACATTCTGAGGTGTGTTATGTGCTGATAACAACTGTCATCAGTAGCAACGCTGAATAACATAACGTTCATCTGGATATCATGGATTTGTTCTCTCTGGTTTCATACAAACACAGATGCTGAAATCTTGCATCTTTGTTATAGCATTGAAAATGAATGGAAAGACTTCAGTATTTCTGTTGACTTCAGTAAGGACTTCTTTTTAATGACTTCAGTTTTAATTAATTGTGGGGCAGTCGTGGCCTAATGGTTAGAGAGTCGGCCTTGTAACCTGAAGGGTGCAGGTTTGAGTCTCAGGTCCGGCAGGGATTGTAGGTGGGGGGAGTGAATGACTAGTGCTCTCTCTCCTGCCCTCAATACCACGACTGAGGAGAGACCCTGGAGCAAGGCACCGGGTGTGTGTGTGTGTGTGTGTGTGTGCACTTGGATGGGTTAAATGCAGAGCACAAATTCCGAGTATGGGTCACCATACTTGGCCACACGTCACTTCACTTAATAGTGTAAAATTGTTGCAGTGTTTATCTTTTTGCCATGGTGAATGTTTTGCGCACTGTAATGTAGTAGCCCACAGTGTGGTAGATATAAGGGAGCCTCCGCTTCGCTTCAGGAACCTGATCACCTCAGCTTTCTTTGCTCTCATCTGAAATGAAGAGATGACGGTGCCTTTGCTGTTGTAGGCTCAAGACTGTGAAATGGTTTGTATTTAAGGCTCTGTATTGTAAGCTGGGTGCTCTGTGTCACGTGCTGGGTGCTGGGTGCTGATACTAAGAGCATAATGGAGGAGTAATTCCAAAACAGTCCTTTAATGATAAATCCACACAAGAAACAGAAGGCTCTGCCTCACCATTTTCTTGCGGGTATCTCAGACTGCTGGTAATGTGTGTAAATACAAGCTGGTAATACCGCTTGCAAAGTTCTTAAAGAGTGCACAGCTATACTGTGGTCCATTGTCTGACATAACAGTCTTGACATAATTCCGTGACGGCTAAACACATCCTTCAGTGCTGCAATAACTATATTGGCTGTGGCTATTTGATGTGGATATTTAGACGTGCTACTTCAATGTAACATGAAAAATAATCCACAACCAGAAGATACTGTATGTAGTCTTTTCCCAGAAAAATAAGTCTGTGCCCACCCGCTGCCAGGGTCTCTCAGGCACTGGGGTAATCAGCAAGGGTCCTCTGTGTTCTGCCCTATGCTGTGAGCATGTGCTGCAGTTTTCCATGAGCTGACTTATGTGTACGGACAATCCTGGCCTCCAGACAGCCTGGCGAGCCCTAGCTCAGCACTTGACTATACCCTGGTGACCATCGTGTATTTTGTGGAGGACCTCTTGCCTCATGCAGTGGGGAATCACAATCCTTTGGCCCCTTATGAGCAGCTCTCCAGCAACAGTAAGATTTTATCTTTCAGGCCAGTATGGCCCCAAATCAGGAGGAAGGACATGTTTCTCCGGCCACTCATTCACACAGAATTAAATGAGTTTTGCACAGATGGGATCGGCTTTCTGATTCTCAATTATTGTATTCAACCTTGCATCAGTAGCTGGGAGGGCCTGAACCACAGCATCCACAAACACCTTAACATCGTCCTCATCCTTTTTCTCTTTCTGCGTAAACGTGTGTTTCACTGGAGCTCTTGATAATGTATCAGCAGTTATGAGCTGCTTACCAGGCATGTGCACAATGTCGAACGTGAACTTCATCAGTCTCAGACGGAACCACAGGATTCGAGAAGGGAGCTCATCTAGTGCTTCGGTGCTCAACAGTGAAAGCAGTGGTTTGTCTTGTCTCTAGTCTATACTTTAGACCAAGGAGGTAAGATGACGGATGTTCACATGCCCACGTGACGGCAAGGGCCTCTTTTTCTATTTGTGCATAATGTTTTTCTGCCTCAGACAGGCCCCTGGAGATGAACACCACTGGTTTCCATGTTCCATCTGCCTGTTTTTGACTCAGAACACCCCCCAGGCCAAAGGAGGAGGCATCTGCAGCGACACATGTCTCAGCTGACAGTGAGTATGAGGCCAACACCTGATGAGAGCTCAATTCAGCTTTCAACTTTTTGTGGTATCACCATTCATTTTTCTTACTAAGCAGGTCTTTGAGTGGACGGGTGTATGATGCAAGGTGAGGTAAAGTTTTCCTAGATAATTATCCATGCCCAGCAGTCTCCGCACTCCTTCCACCCCAGTTAGTTCGGGCATCTCCATAATCGCCCTGACTTTGCCAGGGTCTGGTGCAACTCCTTCTGCTGTGATGTGATGACCCACAAACATAATGTTGTCTGCAGCAAACAAACACTTTTCATTCAAGGTCAACCCCTCTTCTTTCAGACTTTTGAGGACACAATGCAGTCCGTCATTGTGATCTGCCAGAACCCTGATGTTGCGTAGAGCTTTGTGAAAACTTTGACTCCTGAGAGCATTGTGAGCACCTGGTCCACTGCTGGGAGAATATGTCTTTCTCGCCGCACCCACTTAAGTGGATCAAATTGACACATAGCCATATCTTCCCTTGAGCCTTGGGCACAACGTCCATGCCCTCACACCATGGGGTGGGTTAGGTTACTTTGGAAATAACCCCCATGTCCTCCATGCATTTCAGCTCAGCACGCACCTTATCTCTCATGAGAAGAGGTACCCAGCGTGGGGATGAAAGGGCATATGGCACTGCACTCGGTTCCAGCTTAATTGTGTAAGGCCCCTTTAATTTCCCCAAGCCCGAGAAAACTGAGGGGTATTTGGCTCTGATGTCATCCTGTTTCTCATGTACTGTGTAGAGACACTGTATTAATGTGAGGACTTCTATTGCGGGAAGGCCCAATAGGGGCTTAGACAGTCCAGCAACTACATAAATGTCTTGTTCAGTAGTTTTATCTTTAACACTTAACTGGCCTTTAAATCGCCCCTTTACATCAAGCTTATGATTATGAGCACTTTTCCTGTTTGCTGCAGAGCACCATGTTTCCGGGTGGAGAAGCTGCTGCTTGGAATTGCTGTAACAGCAGCTCTCACGTCCAACTTGAAAACAGTGTTTACACCATTCAGTCTAATGAGTTCATTCCACCCGTCATTCTCCTGTGGATACACCTCTCCCAAAAAAGCTAAATCGCCCCCCTCTTTGGTCTCCAATTGCCTCTCTGTAATGTTGTTAACACCCCCTGTTGACATTTTTTTGCAAAATATTCTTTACGGTGACATTTCCTACAGTCAGCATCTCGAGATGGGCAGTCTTTCCAGTGATGTTTCTTTAAGTTCCCGCATCTGCCACATCCCGATGAGTAGTTCTCTGTTTTCTTTTTTAAATGTTGTCTGCATTTTTCTGTCATTTCTGTGTAAAGATTCCACTTGTCCTATTGGCTGCTCTGCTCCGCGTAGTATTGGGTGCTGCTTTTTCACCGCTGCGCTCTGTCTTACTCTTGTTATAGCTTTCTCTAGCATCAGGTCTGCATCTAACCGTAAACTTTCTGACAGTTTGGTGTTGCGTATGCCGACGATGATCCGGTCTCTTATCAAACCTTCTTTTAGTGCTCTGAAATCACACAGCTCAGCAAGTGAATGATCCGCTGTAATTAATGACTCTACACTCTCCCCCACTCTTTGCTTGTTGAATCTCGCTATTTCAAAAATGATATTCCGTTTGCTAAGACAATGTTTATTAACAGCTTCCGTAACTGCAGCATACAATTTCTTTTGATCCTCAGTCAAGGGTAACACATACAAAATCTCTTCGGCATCTTCGCCGGCAGCATACATGAACGTATTTATCTGGTATTCTTGTGTTTGTTTATCCAATCCCGATGCAATTCTTGACCATTCAGCTGTATTGGTGAAGTCGAACTTGCCTGGCGGTGCCAGCTGTGAGGCCAACATTGGTGGGGCTGGCACTTCTCTCTCCATTTTCCCCTTAGACTCCTTATATGAGTGCTCTTCAGGTTTAGTTCATTGTTACCCTACTACTCCATCACTTCTGACACCATGTAACCATGTAACCATTCTGACAGAACTGTAACAACAGTGGAGACATTCAGGTTCCTGGGCACCACTATCTCTCAGGACCTGAAGTGGGACACTCACATAGATTCCATTGTTAAAAAGGCCCAGCAGAGGCTGTATTTCCTTCGCCAGCTGAGGAGTTCAACCTGCCACAGGAGCTGCTGAAACAGTTCTACTCCGCCATCATTGAATCCGTCCTCTGCACTTCTATAACTGTCTGGTTCAGCTCAGCTACCAAATCTGACCTCAGAAGACTACAGAGGATAGTCCGGACTGCTGACGAATCACTGGTACACAGAACTGTACTCATCCAGAGTGAGCAAAAGGGCTGGCAGAATCACTCTGGACCCCTCACATCCAGCACACTCCCTCTTTGAACTGTTGCCATCTGGTCGACGCTACAGAGCTCTGAGCACCAGAACAGCCAGGCACAGCAACAGTTTCTTCCCTCAGGCCATCCATCTCATGAACACTTAACAATAAACGTGGAACACACAACACTATCATACATGTATTTAACACGCATACTTATTTACATTTCAAATTTGCACATAACATACCCGTACATACAAAATTGTCTATTTTGTATATTGTGTTTTTGCTATTTTGTACATTGTCTATTTTGTATATTACTATTTTATTATCTGTCTTGTCTTGTCACTGTCATTCTGTTGCACTGTGGAGCTTCTGTCACTACAACAAATTCCTCATATGTGTAAACATACCTGGCAATGAAGCTCATTCTGATTCTGATGTTGAGTACACTATGCTATAATAACGAGCCGGACACATGTAATGCTCACTGTCACTTATTTACTCAGGAACTGATGTCATGATAACCATGTCACACCATCCTAGGTCCCTACAACAACATTAGTCTCACTCTCAATGTACCCTTTACAGAACAAACATCAGACGAGTGTTTGAAATAACTACATTTTGTGATCTGATGTGCGGTTTTTGTCACAGAACGAGGCAGAAAATATATTCTGAATGTGTGAGGAATATCGAAAATAAAATTAACTTAACCCCGTTGTGAATGCACAACAAGTTAACTATCTTGAATGAATTTGAGCAATGTTCGAATTGTGTCAAAGCTCTTGGGGGTCTCTCTAACCAGCCCCCCACCCCCTTTACAATAATAAATAAATAAATAAAATAAAACTCTATATACTTATGATGCAAATTTTTTTGTCTTGTCCTCGTTATCATTGAGAAAACCTAATTCTAAGATAAAAGATTATTTTACGATGATCAGTGAATTAGGTGTACCAAACAATCACTAAGCAAAGAAGAATTAAATATCTAGCCTAGGGGTGTGCGATGTTGACACAAAAAATTATATCTCTGTATTTTCTGGGATTTTCAGATGATATTTTGCTGAGTGTGTTGCGCTGCAGGACTGCCATGGACAGCTGACTCTGTTTGGTGGTCAGTTCACAGCAGTGGCAGAAAGCGAGTTTCAGTCTGAACAAAACTCTGGGGTTTCAGTAATGACTGATCTGAACGCCTCTGATTGGCCACTGCATTCCTAAGCTCAACAGAATCGTGTGTGATTGGTTATAATGAGCAACGCTGTAGAAACACGTAAAATTAAAATATGATGTAACATAAGCAGGTCTAAATTTAATACAGCAATTGAAACTTCATTTTAAGGGGGGGGTCCCTTAATGCTTAATGCTTATGGTCCGGGACCCCCCCCCCCGAGCAATTCGAACACTGAATTGGAGGTGAAGTCCATAAGGGGAGAAAATTCCTCTCGCTAAATTCCCGATTGCACAAATCCTAGAGAGATGATGGTGTTTGCCTGCCGAATTCTCCATTCATTAGCTATTGAGCAACGCGAAAGTTGCTGATAATACTGAAGGACCTTATATATGAATGCTGAGATAGGCGTCGTATTCCTATAGGTAGACGTGGATCAGCGGAGAGTCAGCAGATGCACGCTTGACTAACGTGGCCTGCCAGAACTAACACTATGCTTGATATTGTTGCATCGTGTGTTTTCCATCTTCATGTTTGATCAGTTCAAGCATTTATCTTATTTTTATTCAGTCACAGCAGTAGCAGTATGCCTTTGCCCATATTAGGGATTTCCTGGAGCATCATCAGTCATTTATTTTCAGTATTACACATCGAACAGTGGTTTGTGAATGTTGATGCTTAGCCTAAATAATTTTATCGGGTGAGTTCATGTGAGCGCTCCTGCAGTCTTAGGCCTACCCCAAATGCTCTCATTGGTTGAGACACGTGATGACGCTCATCCCAAGCCAGTACTGATCAACATCCCACCCCTCCTGTGACCCATGGTTTGTATGTAGGCTA
>NW_015641015.1:453328-471585 GCF_001515625.1 Sinocyclocheilus rhinocerous
GTTAATGCACGATAAAATAATTGTCGGCGTTAATTAATTAATGCGTTAACGCGATAACTTGCCCAGCCCTTATATATATATATATATATATATATATATATATAAAATATGGAGATACCTGAATTTAACAAATACTATATACATACAGGTTCTTTAACAACAACAACTGGCTAAAGAGTGCTGTACCTCTACCTCATGTTTGCTTGTTAATTTTGTCAGTGTGCATGCAACAAATGTACATTTTTATTAAAATGTCTAACTGCATTTATTTCTTTTCACCATCGAGGAAATTTGATATTTTTGGGAGTATTTCTCCATTCAGCAGTATATCTGATGTCCGTGTATTTGTCGTTAATTGCTTTAGCGGTTCAGCAGCGTTGGTGCGATGCTGGTCTTGACCAAGTCCCTGGAGGGCCCACAGGAGCTGATCGTTGATCTGGAGATGATCACTCAACACACAGCAATGAGCTATCGCTCAAGCTCTTTCCTGCGGCTCACCATCATCGTGGGACCCTACCCCTTCTAACAATACTGCTGCTTCACACATTTATACACATCAAGACTGCTTGCATTAAAGTTACACGCAGCAACGGTGAGATGTTATGAACTGTTCTAATGTGTCTTCGTCTTGCAGTCATCATAAAATAAGCTGACTCTTATTCAGGGCTCCAGACTGCCACTAAAATTGTTGCTAATGTGACAAAAAAAATTGACATTTTATGACAATAGTTTAAAATCTAAACACTTTATTGGTTTGTCATATTTTATCATTGTCTGAGGCCGAGTCGCAGAGGGGTCATGAGCAGGGCAGATGGTGTAGAGAGGATGTTTAGTTTGATGGATCTCCTTGAATGGATGCTTTTGAATGAACATCTACTGTATATGAAGGATGGGTGATGGGACAATAAACAAACGTACAATTTCTCAAGAGCAATTTTTGAAGGGGACACAAATAATACAGCCAAAATTATACTTGTACATAGCATGGAGACCATGTTTAAAAATTAGTTTGGTTCATAGGTTCACCACGCGGTCATATTATAATTATTAAATTATTTTGTGTCCTCTACATAGTATTTTAGGTTTCGTCTGGGACTTAGGACGTCTCTTTTTTTAGATATTTAACCGCAGCAAGCCCACTGCACTTAACATCATATTGAGCAAAACCCAACACATCAGTAGGTCTACAATATTAGCCTAATGCAGTTCACCCCAGTCCTGCTAAAAGTTTGCCAACCCCTGGTATAGGTATCGTATGTTGGTTTAATTACATTGCTAACCTATATTTTGCACTGATGACATGAAAGTAACATGATTCTGGCTTTGCATTTCCATATAATTCATCTGCTTTCAAATAAATGGGCTTCAGCCTGACATTATTCACTAGCTGAAACACAGATATCCATATCAACATCTCAGAGCCTTTAACAAGGATGAAAAAATACATTAGTATCCTGTTATTGAGCTTTTTGGACTTCAATAAAAATAGATGTTTAATAGTTGACCATGATTATTTGTACACTGAACAAAAACAGTTAAAAATAAAGGGAAATACACCAATTATCTTCTCAAATGGTTTTTCCCCCCCATAAGATTCATATAGTCATATAATGTTATAATCACTTCCTGTTTATCTAAAAACCAGGATGGGGGCTCAACACACCTTCCTGGAGTTTCTAATATTCCTGAAGACATTGATTAACTGGGTTAGTTGTGTTGAATTACAACTAAACTCTGCAGAAGAGTGGCCCTCCAGTAGCAGGTTTAGACACCAATGACCTAATGGAATTGCAAACAGATGCCAAATGAGTCTAATGACAGTGACACACATTATTGGATGGTCATGGCCTTTTTACAGAACAACAGCCCACATAATTTCTCTTTCCAAGCAGAAAGAAAAAATAATTTCATCCTGAATCACTGAAAAAATGGCCTCTTGCAATTGGACAATATAAAACATTTTAGCATTCTGTAAAGTCTTTATTTAAAGTTAGTATCAGTGTCTCCAAAATGTAGGCATGAAACTGCATGCATAAACGTATCCAGTAGAACAACATCACAGTTTCATCATGTCGTGATAGAATCTCTTCATCTCTTTACACATATTTTCATCTTGTTGAAAAAAGTACTGACATTGGTTGTACTGTTAGTAGTTATTAGGATTCAAACAAACAGGCAAATGCAAAAAAACAACGGTAACACTACACACTACTCAGGGTCAAACTGTCTATCAAATATGTCACCCAGCTGCCACGCAAAAATACACTGTTTACAAGTTGAGAAAGCAGTAAACAAGTTGTCAGTTTCATTTGAGATAAACATTAATAAATAGAATAGCACGTATTTCAATGAAAGTACAGCAGTCACAGAGTAAAAACACAGAAATGAATGAGTGCAATGAGAAGAGCGTGTAAAAAAAAACCTTGGATAATTTCAATGGCGGTACCTAATTAACGGCACCATCATGCAAAGAGTCTTCATGCTGAGAAGAGGCGGATAAATCTGACGAAAACTTTCTAGTCATATTTCACTCCAAAATCAGAAGGAGAAAAAAAAATGGTGATTTGCATAAAGAAAATGAAGCCTGTTTAGGATCGTTACACGTTTTAGGCATGGTGACGATATTTCACCTGAACACTAAGCAATTATTACTGTATTACAGTACAAAAAAAATAGTTAACACTATAGAGAACTGAGTCCTAAAACAGGCTTCATTTACTTTAAACAAAAAAATGTTTTTCTTTCTTTGGATTTTAGAGTTAAACATGACCTGGACGTGCTTTGGACAGGTTCTATTGAGACACTCATTTATCAGTGTCCTCAAATGTCCCAATGAAGCAAATCAGCTACTCAAGTCAAGGACCAGGTGTTCATATATACGTGTTTGCCCCTTAAAACTAGAGCCAAGAAGGAACTCCCTGTTCTCAATAAACACCAGAGAAAAAGCCCTGGGAGCTTGAATGTTCAGTTCCTGGAATTGAATGAACTGTCTTTTCTTTGCATCCCAGCGATAGACCCGAGTAAAGGCGTAGTCGCTGCCTAGGATGGCGTACTGCCAGTCGGCTATCGAGAACGGCTGGAAGACCATGGAGCCACGAGAGGCCATGGTCTGGATCTCACTGAACATGCTACCGTCCCATTTCATCACCTTGGAGTCGCCGATGAAGCGGGTCAGACATATGTAGAGCTCGCTCTTCACAGTGAAGTGTTTGACCGCGTACACATCCTCCATCTCTGGGATATCTGTGCGCCGTTCGAACTGCTTAGTGCTCTTGCTCCACTGGTAAATGACCGGCCTCTGAGAGCTGCTGGACAAGATCAGATGAGGCTTCCCAGAAATCTCTAGATATTCCACATCCGTGTCGCGGTGCCAGGGGTGCAAAGACTGATGGGAGTAGAATCCGTTGCCGTTCCATTTATAAATAGTTGTCGAGCCGGCTTTGGAGCTGTCAGCTATGATGAAGAAAGACTCTTCGTCGACGTGGAAGATTTCCACATCATTTGGCTTTCGGACTTTCAGAATGTCGATGTCTTGGATTTTGATGAATTTGTTTGCGGAGACATCTCGCTTGAAGATGTGCGAGCCGCCGAACAGTTGGGCTACTATAATGAAGAGTTGACTATCAATGACTAGAGGTTTGCAGATGACAGTGGAAGTGCCTACGGAGGAAAGATTTGAGGAAAGCTGTATGAAACAAAGGCTTGAAAACCACCAAAACTATGGAGTACCAGTTTATTATGCCATGCATTTTTATTATTAGAGATGCACCGATTGCAATTTTCTTGGCCGATTCCGATTTCCGTTTTTTTTTGTAAGTGTGACCTGCCGATATCGATTTTTGCCGATTCCGATTTTCTTTCTAAAAACTATAATTGACAGCATATACAAACAAAAATCTGTACTTTTTTAATATTTAAATTTACATAATAAAAAATATTAAACATTACAATTCCCCCAATCAGAACAAAGTTAAACAACTTAACTCTCAAAATAAAGTGATCTGTGACTAGAAAAGAGGTTGAAATAACAATTAACTGAAAAGGAGTTGCTGTATATAACAAAACAGATGTCATTTCCCACTGTTTCTTAAATTGTCATTTTTTCACTAACCTTATTAAATATGTCATCTTTCACATCAAAATCTTCCATTGTTTCAATTAATTCAGTTAGAACAATAATAAGAAACTAGAATTGTTACCTAAATTGTTTTTTTTTTAAACATACAAATACGAAATGTTGGGAAAAATGCAATGATAGTTTTAAATATGAAACCAAACCAGTAGGTGGCGGCAAATGAATGGCAATGAACGTTTGAAGTCATTTAGTCCTTCATTAAACAGATTCGTTCAAATGCCTGATTCATTCAGAAACAAGGCAAGTAACTAAGTTACTGTCTTTATGAATGGGTTACTGAATCATTGACTCGTTCAAAAACGTGTATTCAGTCAGTAATGAAACACCGCTGTGTTGCTCGGAGACACAAAACAGTTCTGCTGTGGCTTTGATTGGAACTATTTTAATCAGCGAAACTGAGAAAAACAGTCAATATTGTGTCTAAAATGTAAGTCACTTAATTTTAAATTCTTGTTTATTGAACTACTATTGTATAAAATCACATTGCAATCGTGTTGAAACATTTTGGTCGTGCAATGTACCAGGTGTTCATATATACGTGTTTGCCCCTTAAAACTAGAGCCAAGAAGGAACTCCCTGTTCTCAATAAACACCAGAGAAAAAGCCCTGGGAGCTTGAATGTTCAGTTCCTGGAATTGAATGAACTGTCTTTTCTTTGCATCCCAGCGATAGACCCGAGTAAAGGCGTAGTCGCTGCCTAGGATGGCGTACTGCCAGTCGGCTATCGAGAACGGCTGGAAGACCATGGAGCCACGAGAGGCCATGGTCTGGATCTCACTGAACATGCTACCGTCCCATTTCATCACCTTGGAGTCGCCGATGAAGCGGGTCAGACATATGTAGAGCTCGCTCTTCACAGTGAAGTGTTTGACCGCGTACACATCCTCCATCTCTGGGATATCTGTGCGCCGTTCGAACTGCTTAGTGCTCTTGCTCCACTGGTAAATGACCGGCCTCTGAGAGCTGCTGGACAAGATCAGATGAGGCTTCCCAGAAATCTCTAGATATTCCACATCCGTGTCGCGGTGCCAGGGGTGCAAAGACTGATGGGAGTAGAATCCGTTGCCGTTCCATTTATAAATAGTTGTCGAGCCGGCTTTGGAGCTGTCAGCTATGATGAAGAAAGACTCTTCGTCGACGTGGAAGATTTCCACATCATTTGGCTTTCGGACTTTCAGAATGTCGATGTCTTGGATTTTGATGAATTTGTTTGCGGAGACATCTCGCTTGAAGATGTGCGAGCCGCCGAACAGTTGGGCTACTATAATGAAGAGTTGACTATCAATGACTAGAGGTTTGCAGATGACAGTGGAAGTGCCTACGGAGGAAAGATTTGAGGAAAGCTGTATGAAACAAAGGCTTGAAAATCACCAAAACTATGGAGTACCAGTTTATTATGCCATGCATTTTTATTATTAGAGATGCACCGATTGCAATTTTCTTGGCCGATTCCGATTTCCGTTTTTTTTTGTAAGTGTGACCTGCCGATATCGATTTTTGCCGATTCCGATTTTCTTTCTAAAAACTATAATTGACAGCATATACAAACAAAAATCTGTACTTTTTTAATATTTAAATTTACATAATAAAAAATATTAAACATTACAATTCCCCCAATCAGAACAAAGTTAAACAACTTAACTCTCAAAATAAAGTGATCTGTGACTAGAAAAGAGGTTGAAATAACAATTAACTGAAAAGGAGTTGCTGTATATAACAAAACAGATGTCATTTCCCACTGTTTCTTAAATTGTCATTTTTTCACTAACCTTATTAAATATGTCATCTTTCACATCAAAATCTTCCATTGTTTCAATTAATTCAGTTAGAACAATAATAAGAAACTAGAATTGTTACCTAAATTGTTTTTTTTTTAAACATACAAATACGAAATGTTGGGAAAAATGCAATGATAGTTTTAAATATGAAACCAAACCAGTAGGTGGCGGCAAATGAATGGCAATGAACGTTTGAAGTCATTTAGTCCTTCATTAAACAGATTCGTTCAAATGCCTGATTCATTCAGAAACAAGGCAAGTAACTAAGTTACTGTCTTTATGAATGGGTTACTGAATCATTGACTCGTTCAAAAACGTGTATTCAGTCAGTAATGAAACACCGCTGTGTTGCTCGGAGACACAAAACAGTTCTGCTGTGGCTTTGATTGGAACTATTTTAATCAGCGAAACTGAGAAAAACAGTCAATATTGTGTCTAAAATGTAAGTCACTTAATTTTAAATTCTTGTTTATTGAACTACTATTGTATAAAATCACATTGCAATCGTGTTGAAACATTTTGGTCGTGCAATGTACCTAAATCATATATTATAAATTTCTGATTATTTTACTACCGCAGTATGCATCTATAACTTTCTGTGTGTGCTGTAGAGTCTCTCTCACACACTCACTCAGGCTGCGCGAGCCTCATCTGGCACGACATAAACACATTATCAGTCGCCGTAAGTGTGACGTCAGAACAGACCGGCTCGGAACTTTGTCGAAGAAAAAAAAAACACATAAAGTGGCGAAGTCGTGCAGTCCGTGATGGACAGATCATTAACAGCTGGTCTATGTGTTAATTACAGTACATCAGAGTCAGGACATGCAAACGTTCATTTCGATCATCGACCTCAAATGTGGTTTATCATCTGAAACATGTAAATTGCAGCATCATTACATGGCTGCTCGCTCTAACATTAACCTAAAAATGTGTGCTACTGAAGTGTTTGTGCGGAGTGTGGAAACTAAACAGTAGCGCGGTGCGATCATTTGCATTTAACTTAAAACACTTTTTTGTCATTTTTGCTCATACAGATCAAATATGCATCAAATACGCTAAAAAAAAAAAGAACCGAAACTGTTTTTGCCTCACAGATATGAAATGTCTACATTTAAATGAACCAATTCAACTGGAAAACAAATATTTTCAGATTATGTAATTTGTATGAAACATGCACGTCAGCTGTGGAGATGTCGACTTCATCACTGCAGCCGAAAATACAGAAAACATCAATCAATGAATTATTATAATGTTAAGGCAGTCTCCTTACTGTTTTTCCCTGACGCATTCATAATCATTACTTCTGCCGGTGCGCTGTGGCAAGCTTTATGTGTGCGCTTGAGCACTGAAAGGCTATAGGCAATTAAAGGGTCATTATTATGAATTATATGGTTTATTAATATAAACGTGTGATTAGTCGACTAATTATTAGTCGATCCGAAAAATCTTTAGTCGAGGGCAGCCCTAAAAAAAATTATTTTGCTGAACAAGTTTGTGTTATAAATGAAACCGAATCAACTATAAGAGCTGAAACCGTCTGGAAACAGTATTGTGTGTATTATTATATGATTTAGATTTAGGCATGTACACAACAGTTCCACTGCTGTTTGCTTACTTGTGATATTATCAAAGTTCCTGAACTCCATTTGCACGTGATCCCATTCCATGAAACTGCACCTGCCAACGAAAGGCTGGCCGAACACGACAAACTGGTCACCACCAAATCCAAAAGCCTCGACTGAAATGGACTGAAAGTCAAGAGACTTCAACAACGAAAAATCTGTAGAACAAAAAACAAATGTTAAGCCTTTTTTTCCATTTAGAGTCAAGAAAACACAAAGCGGTCTGTAATATTACCAACCTGTTGTTATGCAATCAAATGACTGCGCCACAAGGTCATTGATCTTCTTGCCCTGGTAAGCTTCAGGGCCATTGCAGAAGATCTGATCCACAGTTGCATTTGTATGAAACATCCAGTCGACTAACCATTTTAACTTACAGTCACAGCTGAAAAGATTACCTCTCAGATCCCTGGACAAATGCAAAGAGATCCCGTCTAGACAATCAAGCTCTTAAATCACGGACAGTTATTTAAATGATGTTGCATTGCTAAAACATCACACACTTGAATACATACACTTTAGTCAAAGCTTCCATCCCTTTGAAAAGATCTTTCGGTAGTGTCTCCAAATTATTGTACGCCAAACTTCTGCAATAACATTCGTAAAGAACCAAATGCTTTCATCAGTAAAGAGAAATTACCAATTTTTATGTTGTGCAAAGGTCTCATGAAGAATGCAACCTGGATTGCTGACTGCTTCTATTAACAGTGAAATAGCATGAATAATCCACTAAGAAAATGTTCCTATTATGACTGCAATGTTTCACTTGCAAACGACAGATAATGTGGATGAACTGAGAACTGATCAACAACATGCCAACGGTATTATGCAGAAATACTCACAAATGTATTAAGGACTTGAGTCCTCTGAAGGCGAACGGCGATATGGACTTGATTTGGTTATTTTCAATGAAACTGGAAGAAAAACAAACAGCAAATCAAGTTGATGCACAATGCAGAAGACTCCAGTCGTTATGTTGAATCATCAGATCAACATGTTTCCTCATGCAGTGTTTATTACTCATAAAAATCACGTTCCGTGAGACACTTACAGATACTCCAGATGAGGAAGACCAAGAAACGCATCTTCATTTATAGAATCAAAGTTGTTTGCTGTGAAAAGTCTAGGAGATATAATACAGGGTGAATACAGGTAAGTGGAAGAACTCATATAGTGGGACACTGAGGGGTATTTGTCTCTGTATAGGTTTGTGATTGCAGTACTAAAAATCAGCATTACATTGATCTGAAAGTATGGGATCACACACACACAGAAGGTTTCTACATTTCAGGAGGTGTCACCACATTTTGACAGCTGTGGTTTCAGACATGACAAAGGTAAAGAGTCCAATAATAGTAAGGTTATGCAATAGCAAAATGTGATTTTGAGTAGATTATTATGAAATATTTTGATATAGCATATAACAGTGAATCAGATTTTAAAAAAATATATCGTTTAAAACGTTGGGCAGCAGTTTATTGGCCAGCTTAGGATAATGTACAGTATTCTTGGCTAACTGGGACATAAATTCTCAAGTAGGGAAGATATATAATATAACATTTATCCCATTATATACTTTATAGAATATATTTTCAATCATATTTTCCAAGAACTAGCTGTTCTGTTTTATCAATAAATGTGTCCCAGTAAAATTTCAAAGTAACATTTCTCGCATGTGCTTGAGTAAGGTTTTTTTATTTTTTATTTTTTATCTGTTTAGCTTAGTGAAGGTCTTTAGCTATTTTAAATAACACTGTGTGAGGAATATATTTTAAAATAATGCTAATTATTAAAATTGCCGTGCTCTCCTTGTATAGAGAATAGGACTGTGTCGTCACAGCGGCAATGCATTCTGGGAATTTAGCTAGAGCGGAGACTGAATAGTAGTGAATGTAGACGCTTTATATTATTTAATGTTTATATTATTCTACTTAAGATCACGTTATAGTGGTTAAGGCTTACTGTATCATTAATTGCCATAGCCCTTTGCACGGCCGGTGTGAAAAACATGCTTTTTCTGCGTTAGAAAGCCAAAAAAGCAGAGGTTTTCATGCAGACATTGATAAGGGCTATGGCAATTGATGATACAGTAAGCGTTGAGTCATATAAACATAAAATAATATAAAATGTCTACATTAACTACGGAACTCGGATGAAAGTTAAACTGAAACTCGGTATGGTAAACAACTCAAATAAAATGTGGCTTTATAATTCATCTCTGTAGATTTGTTATATTATAGATAGTGATTTGCATTAAACTGTAAGCCCTCACACCACAAACAGAAGAAAATCATACATGGAAATGCTATCTTGCGGCAGCTCGTTGATACCCGGCCACTTGTTTGTATGGATTAAGTTTAATTCATTCATTTATTTGATCGCTTGCATCGTTGTTCAGCATCTCTAATAGTAAGAATCTTCAACTTGGTTCATTCAAGTCAAGGTATTTATCTGCATAGCATCCACAATACACATCGTTTCAAACCTCTATAATGGCATAATTCTTAACACTGAGCAGTTTTACTGGGCAATGTGATGATATATAACAATGATAAATGTGCAATAGCAAAAATACATTGTATGGGTCAAAATGATTGATTTTTCTTTTTATGCCAAAAATCATTAGGATATTAAGTAAAGATCATGTTCCATGAAGATATTTTGTAAATTTCCTACCGTAAATATATCAAAACTTAATTTTTGATTAGTAATATGCATTGCTAAGAACTTCATTTGGACAACTTTAAAGATGATTTTCTCAATATTTAATTCTTAACACTGAGCAGTTTTACTGGGCAATATGATGATATAGAACAATGATAAATGTGCAATAGCAAAAATACATTGTATGGGTCAAAATTATTGATTTTTCTTTTTATGCCAAAAATCATTAGGATATTAAGTAAAGATCATGTTCCATGAAGATATTTTGTAAATTTCCTACCGTAAATATATCAAAACTTAATTTTTGATTAGTAATATGCATTGCTAAGAACTTCATTTGGACAACTTTAAAGATGATTTTCTCAATATTTAGATTTTTTTGCACCCTCAGATTCCAGATTTTCAAATATTGTCCGATCCTAACAAACCATACATCAATGGAAAGATGATTTATTCAGCTTTCAGATGATGCATAAATCAAAAAATTTACAAAAATGTACCCTTATGACTGGTTTTGTGATCCAGGGCCACAAATGATCCACCGTTTGAGATCTAGCTATAGTGTATTCTCCCCTTACAAAATTAGCCATGGTTTTGCTGCTCTAACCATAGTCTATCCGTGGTATTTCTAATAAAATTGTGATATAAATATGCCAAAAACACGGGCTACACATTTACTACAGTAAAACCATGGTTTATTTTCATAAGTGTTTTAGCAGTTAGCCTACATCAGTACCACTGTAGTGAAGGAGACTAACTAGTCATGAATACTTGCAGCCTCTCAGACAAACAACAGAGCAATTTTTTATTTATTTAAAGATATTTACATATTAGATTCCCATTCTCTATTCACTATAAAGAGACTGGTCCATGAACAGATGCAGCTCTACATCAGTGTGGACACTCTACACTAACTACATTGAACTAATTACCCTTGCAAAATGTACCATGATAACCACAGCTTCTGACAAAATACCATAGTATGTTGCTAATATCATAGCATATAGTAAAACCGTTTAAATTTGGGGTGACATTTTATTTTAAGGTGTCCTTGTTACACATGTACTTATTATTATAATAACACTTAATTATGCATAATTGCATGCAATTAAACCTAAGACAAACCCTAACCATATAGTAAGTACATGTAGTTAATTAATATTACTCGGTACTTAAATGTATAATTACACTGTAACAAGGACACCTTAAAATAAAGTGTAACCAAATTTGGTTATAAACTGTCTTGGTTTGGAGATTTCATATTTATAACATTTATAAGCTTACCTATTGTCTGGTGATTGTATTATAGGTATAATGCATAACACTGTTATATGTTGATTATTTTTATAATGCATTTTACTCATTTAAGGTGTAAGCACGTCTGACTGTATTGTGTATCCACCATTATAATGCATTATATTTACATACAATCTGTATTGATCAGACAAAGCATGGGTTGACATCTGTAACAACGCTCGCTCTCTCTCTCTCTTTGTGTGTGTGTGTGTGTGTGTGTGTGTGGTACTTAAATGTATAATTACACTGTAACAAGGACACCTTAAAATAAAGTGTAACCAAATTTGGTTATAAACTGTCTTGGTTTGGAGATTTCATATTTATAACATTTATAAGCTTACCTATTGTCTGGTGATTGTATTATAGGTATAATGCATAACACTGTTATATGTTGATTATTTTTATAATGCATTTTACTCATTTAAGGTGTAAGCACGTCTGATAAGGTATTATGAACACCATTATAATGCATTATATTTACATACAATCTGTATTGATCAGACAAAGCATGGGTTGACATCTATAACAACGCTCGCTCTCTCTCTCTCTTTGTGTGTGTGTGTGTGTGTGTGTGTGAGAGTGTGTGTGTGTGTGTGTGTGTGTGTGTGTTTGAGTCATGTAATGATGCTGATGAGTCTTACAGAAGATGGAGGGCTGGCGTGTGAATGAAACTCTCTTTAGGGATTTCATTAAAGCCGGACTTGACGAATGATCTGTAAAAAAATAAAAATAAATAATAATAATACATAAATAGAAATATATTTCAACCAACCTCTAAACACAAACTGAAGCTGACCGATGATCAGTATTGCTATTGCTCGTGATTGTTGCTGCGCTTACAGTGAGATGACATCAGGCGGGAAGCTCCTCGGTATTGATCCGGTATTGGCACACAAGGCGTTATCTTTGCTGCAGGTGCATGAAGCGGGGCAGCGCGCGTGTCTCCTGCGGCTGCCGTGAAGAGCCAGCATCAGCGAGAACAAGAAGCAGAAGAACACGGTCCTCCTGAGACCCATCTTCACCGAACCCCGAGCCTTCACCGATACAGTCCCGACGAGTGCGCTGCTGCGAGCCACGAGCTCATACCGGAAATAAATCAACCAAATAATAATGTATGGCTATTGTTGTTGTCCAGATTTGTGTCAACCGCACAAGCAGCTAGAATCCATAGAAATACAATCAGCGCAGAGAAGGACAATCAGCAGCACAGTCGGGGAGTGGGCGGGGCTTAGCCGATCCACTGTCTCAAATTGGTCAGATACGACGGATTTACACAATTTTCCGATTTTCGTTTCTTCACTGTGTACCTTAAATTGCATTGTCTATTAAAATGTGTCCATTGACATCAAATGGTTTTTCATGGCGTACTGCTGAAGCAGCACGCGTCTAGAGTCACATGGTTCCTGTTACTTTCCTCAGAGCTGGTCACAATGAACCAGTAACAGTCATCCGATTACTGGCGAAAGTCTTTTATTTAATAATTAAATAGAGATTTGCGACGACTATTTCCATTTGTTTGTCAGGGGATGCACCTCAAATTGCTAGTTTAAACGTTTTACGTTTTAATCTACTGTTTGTACTCGCAAAAATGACAGATTTGAATGTGAATCGGTGAAGGAGCTGCTTCGTGAGCATCACAGCGCCACCTGGAGAGAAAACACCGCGTGTCTGTAAGAAATCATTAACAGTTAGCAACATGGTGAACGCCACAGAAAACAATGCAGCCAGTGGCTCTCGCTTTGGTCAGATCATCCCTGCTTGACCAAAGCAACAATCACAAGAGTATCCCTTACGAAAAAGAAGTTTATTCAAGTGTGCTATTAGTATACTTCTATGTAAACTAGTTGTGTACTCGTAGTTTACTATTGTTATACTTAAAAGTATACTTTTATATACTAGAAAGTGGGCCAATTTAGTCCCAAGGAGTATTGAAATAGTACACTTACAAGTATACTACTAGTACACTGATATTTGTATACTTACTACATAAAGTATACTTAAAAATATACTTGAACTTTACTTAAGTATACTTAATAAAATAAACTTGAAGTATACTACTTTTTGGTAAGGGTATGGTGAAACGCTACTAACAATACTTGGATGTGTTACAATGATTTTCTTTTCAATTTCAAATGAATTTTGTTTTAAATGTTGTTTTACATTTTCCATTGACACAGAAATGATATGGTATTTCCATAGTTTGTTAGGCTTGGTATGCATGACATGAAGCAGGAGGTGGGCTAATGAAATTACAGTAAAATAAAAAAGGATTAGTGTTCCAGTTCTACAGATCTTTCTGCTGAGTTCTGTGGGTGCAGATTTTGGAACAAGTTATATTCAATCACACAATAATTGCTGACTTAAAGAGGTTAGAGACAGGGGCGGACTTAGGGAGTTGGGGGCCCTAAGCATATTCCAGGTATGGGGCCCCAACACAATAACTATGTGCTCTTTTACGCCTAACCCTTATTTTGCTTGCTTGCTCTCATAGTAGTGCTGGGCGGTATACCGGTTCATACCGAATACCGGTGTTTATTTTTGTTATGGTATGAATTTTTAAAATACCGCAATACCGGTGTATGTCGCTTAAACAACGGTCGGAACGCGACACTGTTTGAAAGGGGTCCCTTTTCACTGTTGCACTGTGGTGAGGGAACAGCTGTATGTGTTACTAAGCATGAAAGTTCCGAAACTGAAGCTGTAGAACTAATAGAACATGATGACACAGAAGAACTCATCCACAATATCCACATTGACCGCCACAAATATCCACCGCCCCCTGCCATCAGCTCCCGCGTCTCACACACACGAGCGCGACTTTAGCACTAGATTTAGCAACTTTCAGACCCTTTTAGCGGCTTTTTTCCATAGAATATTCATATTGACAAACCTAGCGACTTTTTTGGATAAACCTTAGCTATGGTTCAGTTGGAAGATTTCGCCAGTGCTGTCCCGCGAACGCGAGGTCTGACTTTCCCGGAGAAGTGTCACCTCTCTCTGCGTCTGTTCTGTGCAGTGAGCGGCAGAGAAGCTGCGCATTCAGTTTGCCGCACCGCAGCCAACTTGTCAATAAATGAGTACAAAACAGCGTTTCCTAGCACCTGTCGCTTACTGATTGTTTGGAATTATAAATATGAGCGTAGTTCGTCTGTTAATATTACATGCACTTTTTTTGTTTTATCTGTTTGTTACTCAGACGCAGGCAGTGCGCTGCATGAGACAAAAAAGTAATATAGCCAAAACAACCGCATAGCCGCTCTTTAGTGTAGATGCATGTTGATTTTATCAGACGATGCCGCGATTATAAATGAGAGTGACTCCTGGTTAACATGTATTAAAAGGGGTCGTGTTTAGTCACTATTTAGTGTGGTATTTTTGACAATATTCACTCATCATGACAGTAAAATAGGGCATTCTAAGTCAATATACTGCAGTATTTCCTCTCAATCAGTAGAAAATATGGTTAACACCCGGTCATGCATGAAAAAAAAATACCGTCATGCACCGTGAAACCGGTATAATTTTGAAAAAATACCGTGATATACATTTTTGGTCATACCGCCCAGCACTATCTCATAGTATATCACAGGGCTGCCAACTCTCACGCATTCAGCATGAGACTCATGCAATTTACACTTTTCTCACAGTCTCACTCCACACATCCATTTTCTCACGCAGTCAAAAGCACCCTCAGTTAACACTATAATAATAGGATACTGGCGAAACAGATTTGGTAAAGGCTCCGGTGCGCATTTGGGTTTGCAATCTGGAAATTGCCAAAAGCTTTTATTTACAACATGTTTTCATAGCGCTGAGCAATTAATGTAGCCAATCACAGATATATCTGTTGATTTCTTGAACACCAGTGATTGGCCATTGCGTTCACTCACCTCTAAATGCTGGAATGCACGCTTACAAATCCTCTCACTATAACATGACATAAGAGGTTTATTGATTATAAAGGAACTTTATAATCACTCACTTAAGTTCATTGCGCTCTCACGATGTTCTGTTAATAAAATCTTTACACTGAACAAAGAATCTCTTATTTACGTCGTATCTACACTTTGTTATAATGAGAGGATTCCACTTTGTTATAAAGAGAGGATTCAGCACTTGAAGAGTTCATTTGCAAAAACAGATAACTCAGTTTTTAACAATTTTCAAAAATCATGTTTTTTTCATTGTGCATTCCAATTAATCTCAATCAAACTGCAGTTGGGTTATTTTGATTAGGTTAAAAAATAACAAAAAATACAGCTAACTAACACAATAAAACACAATAAAACATGATAACATAATTAAAAAAAACATGATTTTTGAAAATGTAAAAAAAAATATGGAGTTATCTGTTTTTGCAAATAAACTCTTCACTTGACAAAAACTCAGCATTTTAAGAGGTGAGTGGATTCTAACTTAAACACTTCTGATCATTGCGTTCAAGAAATCGTCTCGGTTACGTATGTAACCCTCGTTCCCTGAAGGAGGGAACGTCACGTCGGTAATGACCGATGAATTGGGATCTCGCTTAGAGAGACCAATCCACTTTGAGTGTAAACTAAACGAGCCAATGCACATTGGCATGCGATGATTGCATCCAGCTGCCGCTGATCACAGCGTGAGTATAACTAGGCAGCAGGTGCAACGCATACTCAGGTTTTACACAGCATACACAGCAGCTGTGGCAACGGGACGTGACGTCTCCGTTTCCTCCTTCAGGGAATGAGGTTTACATACGTAACCGAGACATTCCCTTTCGGTCGGTCAGAATTGGGATCCCTACCAAAACGCCATGGATGCTGCCCCTTCCAGTGTTCTGTGCGAGCCTCCTGCTCCCCTTTTTCCACTTGGAACGGGAACGTTGCGGAAGCCCCATCCTTTCCGAAGGAGTTTTCGGAAGCACTTACGCATATGAACAACCATTTAGGTGCATATGGAAGATTAGAGGTGATTGTAAGTCTGCCGGGGAAACACAGGCTCTGAGGCTATACCGTGGACTTTACACATATAGGATCCAATTAGGTCTCTACTTATGGAACCCACCCCTCTACCGGTTCTCACGGATTCACTGAGTGAGGGCCTGGCACCGGACGTTCCGCCACGTCTGGCTGCCGAGGGGATGGAGGAGCTCTACAGGGTCTACAGTATGGACTCTCTGGAACAGTTTTAGCAAGCCGACACTAAACTGGGGCCTCTCAGTGCTTCTACCCATTTGAGGTGAGAACACAGGAGGATACCGGCTCCACACGAAGGCTATAGTATGAGAGCCTGTTCTAGTACACCACCAAAACAAAATCAAGACTTTGTAAAAGAGCATAATAGGACCCCTTTAAATACATTGAATTATTGAACACTTACACATTTTGAATGATAACAATTTAAGTTTTTTTAATAGCTAGTAAACTAGTAATACTACACATTCTCAACAATTATGCTTTAAGCAGTGTATTAGTAGTCAGTTAGTATGCTACACTCTAAGAAAAGCCTGTAAGAATAGGGCACAATCTACTATGTTAATATTAAAGAATTTTCCGTGTTGGTTTTTTACCTGCATTTTAAACTACACATTGTGTTTTCGGGTTACAGGGTTACAATGGATAATGGATAATGTCCTGAAAAATTACTAGTATCCTTTCCATTTATCTTACAGTGTACTAACTAGGGTTGCACGATATTGGAAAAAAACTCACATTGCGATATTTTTTTTATTGCAATATATATTGCGATATGAAAAAGAAATCAGATGACTTCAATAGCTCTATTTAGAAAAAAAAAATCAATGATTGGGGTGATTTTGTAGGCGAGTAAATCAGCATAGGAAATAAACAAATCACAAGCATAGATAAATAACAGAACAAAGACAAATGAAATAAGCAGTGCTTTATATTTTTCAGGTAAGTCTAACAGTATTCAGGTACAGAAATTGAATAATCAAATGTAAAATAACACTGCATAGTTTTCACTATAAATTCAATTTAACAAAATCTGTGTTAAAGCGACAAAAGTGTTTTGTTTGTGTCTTTGTGTTTTGTTTTTTGATTAACGTTCATGACAGAGAAAGCAACAGGAACATTAAACTGCTGTGAACCAATATACTGTTACACATCCATTTTCTTTCTCAATTTATTACCCTCACCTAAGCCATAAGCAGCTGTGTTTACAAGGATACTTGCAGAGTACAGTATTTCAGGCACGAATAGACGCAGAAGTGAACAGAAATCAGTGTTCCCGTGCATCTGCGTGGCTCACACTGTGTCTACACCGGACGCGAGCGACAGTAAACTGGTGCTCGTTCTACTTATGATGTACTTACACAAAGTTCAAATGATATGTAATGGTCGCTTTGTCGCGTCCAGTGTAGACAGACTTTGGGGCCGTTCACATGGCGCGCCTAAAAACGCGTGGAAAACGCCAGCCGCGCCGCTTTCTCCTTCTTTCCAAAGTGCTCGGGAGCTTGCGCTTTCTGTCTTAGAAAACGCCCAGCTGCGAGCGCTTGAGAGCGCTTTTTGTGGCGCAGCGTTTTTTCAGTTGAGACGCTTTGGTTGGTATGATACGGAATATCCGCTAAACTGTTACTTGTATCTGATTTGGTAGATAATTTGTTTCTGACTAAAATGTTGACACAATGTAGAGTACTTGCTCTGGTCCTTGCTTTGGATGGAGGGGTGGTTGAACCACGTAGACAGAAAGGACGGACCCGCCGGTCTGTGTGGATTCATGAGATTTTGGGCACGCGAAAACAGCTCGGTGAGTATCATC
>NW_015641016.1:0-1114 GCF_001515625.1 Sinocyclocheilus rhinocerous
CTGTTTCTTCAACAAGACCACAAAATGAGCAAATTTCATCAACATAAAAATATTTACAGCTAGTTGGATTAAACCTGTCACTCTTAAGCAAGTTGTTGCGCTTGTTATAAGTTCGTAGGTCACATGATAACATCAACATGGCTGATGAAGTCCAGATCACATTCATACTTAATGAGATCAGTACTACTACTGCCTTAGCTCACTAGTTTTATGAGATTAACTAAAATAAGCGAAAAAAAAATATGGTGACAATAACACCCAACACAAATCTACGAACATGTTCAGCTGAGGTAACCGGTTTACAGTAAACTAGTGAAACAATCCAATAATATTGCGAGCTGCACCTCAAAATACATGTTACATTGTGCACTATGATCGAGTTTGTAGCTTAATTCACTATATTTCAAATAGTTTGACCACTGCATTCAGTTGGTGACAGTTCAATAGGAAATCAGTTGAAAGCATCCAGTCATCTCATACATCGAAGTCAATCTTCAATTATCAGTATATTGTAATAAATACATGAGTAATTATTGTATCTGATTGTATTAGTCTATATAGAGTTATAGTCAATGTAAAAAGAGCAAATGGGAGAAGCAGATGAACACAAAACAGTAGAACATTAAGTTAACATCATGAAGTTGCAGTTTTCTAGCGTATTTACTTTAACTTCTCAGGTAATATCAGTGGTATGACTTATTTCAGATGTGACCGCAATTACAATTAAAGTGGTTACATATACATATATTTACTTGTTTGGTCAAAATTATTGCTAGGGACAATTTAGTAGTAGGGATAGGCCTATGTCCCGAGCGCCCCTACTAAATTCTACGCCCTTGCACATAATATATAGCATGGCCTACATGGTGACATTCACTATATTTGTCTTCATAGCCTTTAAAGGTCCCATATTGTCAAAACTGAAATTTCCTGGCTTTTTTTATGATAACTGAGGTCTAGGTGCTATGTACCTACCATATAAGTTTCAAAACAGTCAGTCCACAGTAAAATTCACACAGCCTGCTTAAAGTAGCTGTGATTTTTCACGAACCGTTGTGACTTCCGTAAAAAGTTGACGTCAGAACGACACAGTCACCGCCTTCAGTCACCACCC
>NW_015641016.1:2261-3305 GCF_001515625.1 Sinocyclocheilus rhinocerous
CAAACGCGAGCATTTTTGACTATCGTTTCTGTCCAGTCTGCTCGTTTTATCGCGTTTAACCACAGCTGTCGTTCGGTTTTTTGTCTGGCAGTGGTAGCAGATATGCGATCAAATTTCTAATTTGAGGCTGTATTACGTCGATGGCACCCAACATCATCACAACAAGATGATATTTTAAGCTCCTTATGAATCTGCGCTGGTTTGAATGGGCCGCCTCCAGTTTCCCCTTTGTTTTGCTGCCTCCAGCTAGCGCTGTGACGTCGGCTGATCCTAGTTACCTGTGGTTGGCCTGGCCGTGCGTCACTCAGAAAACAACTGGCCAATCAGAAGAGAGGCTCATGAATATTAATTAGACAGGCCAAAATCGACCTGTTCTCAGCAGAGCTCCTGAGAGAGGAGCTGTAAAAATATATTGAGATGGTTTTTGGTACTTATACCGCAAATATATATTCTTAAGGACATCAAAACCTAAAATAAAACTCCAGAAAGGTGTACAATATGGGACCTTTAATATAAAAATTGTTTAATTGGACAACATTGGGGAGGATGTTAAATAAATAAATAAATGCATACATACAGACTTTTCATACTGATACTGAAATATGATTTTTTATTTTTTTTGGCCATATCACCCAGCCCTAACAGCAACCAGCACAACTTTGCACATGAATTTTCTTTACTTCACTTTTTGAAATGTATACACAGAACAGATCCTCTCCTCAACCCCCTTGCCGCCTACAAGAATTGCTTTGACACCACATGGTGCTTAAAAAATAAAATCGATGAAACAAATATTGAACTCACCACACTGAGAAATAAAATCTAGTTCACACTGTTGCTCTGTAGTTCAGTGTTTACCAACCTTTTTTTAGTCGCGGCACCCTTTGGAAATTTTAACAAACTTGTGGCACCCTACAAAATTAATTTTGTCACAATATTTGAATTTCTAACTTCGATATGATAATTTGAAAAGTATAGATATTCGGTACAACAGGGAAGAACTGCAGAATATAATGTCATACAGATATTTTTAATATTAAAAAA
>NW_015641016.1:3536-7640 GCF_001515625.1 Sinocyclocheilus rhinocerous
CTTCCAGCATGTTGAGTTGTGATGTTTGTGATGGTCAGAGATCCAGTTTGATTGTTCAGCTTCAGTCTGTCTCTGAATCTCCCATCAAGAACATCATCAAATACAGTGAATCTGTCAGCCCGTTTATTGATTTCAGCTAACAAAGTGTTTTCAGATAGTCAATCACAGAAACATGTGGTTTCACAAACAAATGTCAAACAACCAATCACAGTTGGTTTCGATCATCGTCACGTTTCGGGGCGTGGAAATGTCGCCACAATAACAGACCGGTGTTTAAAACTCTCGGACGTATTTTAAAGATTCTATGCTGCGAACTTTAAATATTTCACATACTTTTGAAAATCCAGCATTTAGCTGATCCTGATAAGTGCTCGTCGTCACAGTTGTAAACACAACGGCTTTCTTCTTTCTTGAGGGGGTTTGGCGCCACGGTATCTTTGTTTCCAGGCGGAACATTAAATAACGTGACACACACGTCTCCCGGAAATCCTGTATAATTCAGCCAATCCGATGACGACTTCGAAACTCCAGGCCTGCGTTCAGCCCTGACAAAACGTTTTTAAATCGGAAACGGTGGTGCGTTGAACACCCTGTTCTGATGACGTAAGAGTTGCAACTATGGCAGCTGAGAATGCCATTATTTGTGCTCTTTTTGAAGAATTTTCGAAGCCTGAAGAAATCGGTATGAATACGTGTTTAATACTGCAAAATATATGCTCGATGTTACAGTCACTGCCCTTGCCATCCAGAATAAAAGAGAGCATCCCAATCGAGTGAAGGGATTGTGGAAACTGTGGTTGCTAATTATTGTGATCCAACATTTGCCTCGCATTTCAGGATGAAAAGACAAACATGTCTTCTAATATCTTCAATTGTTGCGTATTCGTAGCTGCAGCGGACACATTTGTAAACGACTTTACTGAGACCCATTGTGCGAGCTGTCTCTTTAATACCGCGTGGTTTACATACATGTTGCTGCTGATTGAGCTGACATTTTTGACACACCCACCAAACAAGAGAAAACGGATCTCAAACCCCGTTGCACACCGTTTCCAGGAAACATGTCGTTCAACCCGGAAACCGTAGCAAAACGTTGCGCACCAGTTTGAGCTTGAACTTGCCCCTGAACCGTTTCCATTTTGTGTGCCATATGCACCTGACGTTCAGCCAACTGTCCGTGGGCATGACGTCTGAGGCTGAGACTAATCATAAACTAGCGCTACGGCCCCAGTGTTTCCCTTTTTGACAGTCCAAAATTAAGAGCTCCAACCAATTTTCAGTGTCCAAATCGAACAGATTAAACATTCATTCTCTGACTCGGACCTGGATTTAAAGGGGACTCAAACGTCTTTCCAAAAAATGTTGTAAATTCTGCTATTATGAAAATAATATGTAACTGGGATATGTTGCATTAAAATCAATATCACATTTGCAATCATGCTGATGCTGGAGAAAACCGCATAGGCCTATATTTTATTATTTTTTAATCTACAAGTATCTTCAGGAAATATAAATGACAAATCAAATAAAATTATTGAAACAATAATAGAGTATCAGAGCCAGATACAGTTATCGTGATCAGTACATGATTTGTGAAGAAACAGAATCACACAGAGTTTGATCATTGTTCTGTGGTGAAACACGTGTAAATCACCTCCGTCACGTCAGATTTCTGGTGACAAACACAAATGAATAAAGTCATTCATATTAAATAAATGGCAGAAATGTATCATGAGGATTGATAATGCATTGGACATTAGGAAAAATTATGAACAAACAGAAGAACTTAGGACTTTTGAATAACTTAAGCTTTTTGTAGTAGGTACTTTATTTGTGGATTATTTCATAATGTTTGACCTTAATGCTGCTTTCAGCTCCAGGCGTCAACTTCCTGTAGATCATGTAATTTTCAGCACAAGTGACCTGACATGAAGTGCTCACTAAATAGAAAAGTTGAGCGTTTTTTTGGTGAATGCTAGTCTAAAACCAACATTTAGATCTGCTCATGAGATCGCGATCGGTTGGAAGAAATCGTGGGTTGCGTGGTGCCTAACATTCTGAGGGTGATCGGACTTGCAATAATGACTGGGCGACTGTACATTATTCCGAGTAATAGGACATTGCATTATCATTCTGTACATGCTAAATTTGTATCTAGAGCTATAGGCTGTTGCAATTTAAAAGTAACATTAATCTTCCCTCTAGCACTCGGCTATATGGCAATAAACAAATACGTGGATGTAAAAAAGGTCCAATAAAATCTATAATTTAGTCTGCTTAGAAACACGAGGAACACGGCAACGATATTACATTAATATTAAACCTGAAGTCCTCCGAGGTGATTTTCACTTCAGACGATCACAGATCACAGACACAAGATGGCGCCAGTTGCGTTTGTGTGAAAAGAAGCGCGAACCTGTGGAGTGATACGACGAGAGAAGCGAGAGTGGTTTCATGATGGATGACTGACAATATTAGGAAAAATTTAGCTCCTGCACAATTTTATGAGTGCGACTGTTTGACCGTCTGCAGAGAAAAAGGAGGCGCTGATTAAACGGCCAAACAGATTTATATTAGACAAGCTCTACGTTATCTCGCTCTGACTTTATTTTTTCTTCCTGGTTTATTTTAGCATGCTGAATGTTATTTATTTATTACATTCATTAGGCTAATAAAACGATTTGTCGTTGGATGTTTTTGGATGTTAGCTTAATCTTCATTGCAATTAGCCTAGTAATTCTTTCAAAGTTCGCTGCTTATTTCTATTCTTGTTTAGATTTATTTGTTGTGGCTTTTGGGTTAAAAGAGAGAAAATAAAATTAAACAGTAGCCTACATTTAAATTAAGAACTGAAGTCTGAAGCGAAATTTCAAATAAATTAATTCAAATAGGGTGAATTCGGGTAATCTGGGACATTGGGTAATCTGGGACACCTAAACTCCAGTGTGTTTATTTCTTGTTCTAACAAAATTTAGTCAACAGAACTTTTACTATAATTTTAGCATAGATGTCATGTGACTGAAATCACATGACTTAATTGGGGTGATTCCACAGAAAGGGGCGGGGCACTTGTCAATCAAGAAGCTCCCCTGGGAATTGCATGACAAGGTCAGTGACATAGGATTCTGACTAGATTAATGTTAAGGACATAAATCTGTCATAAATAATACAATGTTCCTAATTGTTGTCAAATTATGTTTGTGATCTATTCAAGCAACAAAATATGTATTAAAGTGTTGAAAATGTGTTTTAGTTTTTTTTTTCTTTCAAACATTTTTTTGTTGTCCCACATTATCAAATATGATTGAGAATGTGGGACAGCATGCTTTGGGTAATCTGGGACAGTCTTCAAATGGAGGAAATATGCATTTAGGGGTGATATTGTGTTTGGCATGCATAAAGTATGGTGAATATAGGCTTTTTTAGGCCTAATACATATGTCCCAGATTACAAAGTGACCTGTCCCAGATTATCAAATTCAGGCAGATTTTTTTTTTTGGCACAAAAAACACTAATAGGTGTGGCATGTCTCCTCTGGGTATAATATCAACATTCTTTCTTCTGGTGTGGTTAGAAAACATCTTAGGGATTTCAGAAAAGTCTAATGTGTTGATCTAATGTGTTAGATAGATATCGAAATAAATCGCAGAAGTCAAAATTGCAAAAAATGTCCCAGATTACCCGAATTCACCCTACTCAAATCGTTTTAAAGTTAAATGTTGTTTTTCAAAAGTTAGCGGGTAAAATTATACTTCACAACAAACATAACTAACTATCTTTGAGAAGAAGTAAACAGTTAGTTTAGACGTAGGCCTATTTGTTTGACTTTTAGCTGCAGATCGGAGGCTTCACACTGCGAGAGATTTAAACGCCAGTCTGTCTCTAAACGCTTCAAATCATGTCTCTAACATTTGTTGATATGTCACGAGCATACCCGTGAATATTAAGAAATGCTGATATGCAGGTATAACCTTAAAAAAAGAAACCGAACATCTTCGAACAGCCGCAGAGATGCGTATAACCTTACCAAAAAGTAGTATACTTAAAGTTTATTTTAGTAAGTATACTTAAGTAAAGTTCAAGTATATTTTTAAGTATACTTTA
>NW_015641016.1:7718-7980 GCF_001515625.1 Sinocyclocheilus rhinocerous
CAACTATACTAAAAGTGAACTTATAGGTATACTGATAGTTTACTAATTAAATACTTGTAGTAGCATTTTTAGTACACTTTGAAGTATAGTGTCAGTAAACTACTAGTTTAGTAGTTTTATACTGCAAGTATACTCGTACGGTTTCTTTAAGTGAACTTTACATCATACTTTAAGTATACTACGTATACTACTTTTAGGTATTAATTTGTATATATTTTGTTACATGAATATCTGAACACACAAAACATCAAAAACATCAAAA
>NW_015641016.1:10166-13217 GCF_001515625.1 Sinocyclocheilus rhinocerous
CCCAAAACAAAATCAAGACTTTGTAAAAGAGCATAATAGGACCCCTTTAAGTTTTGAAAATCTAGCTGAAACACGTGAGTTTACCTTGGACATTTCTTCTGGAGAAATCCAGGATCAATGTTCTCTGACAAAAAAGCCGAGCGCCTCCTGCTGGATGAACCTATAGAATACTCCTTGAAGGCACTTTAATGAACCGTCGAGAGGAGAAACATTCACAGACTGATGACCTGCTTCCATTGTTATTAACGTCTAAGTTTATTTTTATATTTTCATTTTTAAAAGCACATTTATTACATTGTAATGTAATGTAATGTAAATAGTAGGCTAAACATGTTTTTAGCTGTATAGGCTATGGTTTACTTAAGACATATTGCAGAGGTGCCAAAATAACAATTGAATAGTAACATTTTTAAAATAATTTTAGAAGAAGAAAAAAAAAACACTAGCTTAATAATGTACATTTACAAATATCGATAACGTAAATCTGTGTATATGTACTGTTCTGAACTCATTATAATTTACATAAATATTCCACCAGGAGGCGCTCGACATCATAAATGTAAAACATGGATAGACTCTTGAACCTCAAGAGTGAGGAAACTTTACTAAAGAGACTCAAACAAAATACATCTAACCCATTTGCAAAAATCTGTGATCTGTGTTACTCTTTATTCATTTGTTTTATGAATCTGAGGGAAATATAAATAATAAAGCATTTCAAACTGGATTAAAAAAAAAAATCTGACACTGAAAGAGAGTGCATGCTCAAATAATTATCAGTATTTATTATGACAAAAACACTAGAACTAAAAAAAAACCACAAAAAAAACACTTGAAGAACCTTTAACGTTCTGCTTTAGATTTCAGTACATCCTGAAAAAGATGAACATATGAAGGCATAAATTAATAAATCTCACAAATATACAGTATATGCAAAAACAATATGTGAGAAATGACATTATCAATCATT
The DNA here is from genome assembly GCF_001515625.1 of Sinocyclocheilus rhinocerous. NCBI lineage: Eukaryota > Metazoa > Chordata > Actinopteri > Cypriniformes > Cyprinidae > Sinocyclocheilus > Sinocyclocheilus rhinocerous. Next base: position 11,137 of record NW_015641016.1, read on the forward strand.
TACCTGATGTGTGAATCTGTGCTTGATCTTGCTTAACGCCTCTTCTGGATCTGATGTCATAAACCAGAAGAATGACAGTAGCCACGCCCACCAGAGCAGAGAGGACCAATCGGATCACAGCTTCAGTAGAACCACAACAGTGGACAGAGTCTGAGGAATAAAAACATCAGACTGAGATCAGCTTAGTCAATAAATGATAATATCAAGAATATATTAAGGACAAAACAAATGATCTCCTCACTACAGACAGAAACACTGAAAGCTTTTAATGACTCTTTTGGTCCTAATATCAGTAGTTTATAACATCCAGCATGTTGAGTTATGGTGTTGGTGATGGTCAGAGATCTAGTTTGATTGTTCAGCTTCAGTCTGTCTCTGAATCTCCCGTCAAGAACATCATCATATACAGTCATGCTGTCGGCCCTTTTATTGATTTCAGCTATTAATGTCTTTTCATCCATATACATCCACTGAATCTGATCACCCTCCATTATTTCAGTAAGACCAGAGTTTAGAGTGACTGAATCTCTGTTCCTCACTGATATTTCATCTGTATCACCAAACACAAAAAGAACAAACAGAAACAGTGTTTGTCACAAATTAATACTGTTTACATACTGTTTGATTACGTAATTAGTTTACAATTTTATTTTCAAATTAATAATAATATAAAACAACAGAACAGACACCAAATAAGCAAAATAGTGTGTGGATTAATACTGTATCTGGTGATTAAAAAAAATAAAACAGGTGGAACAAATATGCAACTCACCATAGACAGCAAGAAAGGTTGATCACTACTCCATTATAAACTCCATTATGTTCAGCTGTGATGTCTGTGATGGTTAGAGATCCAGTTTGATTGTCCAGCTTCAGTCTGTCTATGAATCTCCCATCAAGAACATCCTCATATACAGTCATGTTGTCGGCCGTTACATTGATTTCAGCTATTAAAGTGTTTTTAATCCAAACCCTCCACTGAATCTCATCATCATCCATTAATTCACTAAGACCAGTGTTTAGAGTGACTGAATCTCCCTCCAGCACTGACAGTGACTTCAGCTCATCATCACCAAACACACCTGAAGAGCAGCGGTTATCAGTGAATAAAGCTTTAAAATCACTTGATGTTGGTTTGATGAGGCTTCACTAAAATACTTGACTTAAATTTGAAGTTAATAATTTTCTGCCGCAAAAGACAAAACATGATGAATGAAAAGAAAAAAAAAATATATAGATTTATTTATGGAACAATAACTACATTAGAGGCCAAAAGTGATGTCAGGCCTACAAAAATTGACATCTTCAAACTTTATTCAAATTATTTAAAATTTGTTACAGATTTTGTAAGCATATTGCATAGTTGTGCTTGGAGTCAATCATTTTATTTATGATAATGCAATGAAACATGCCAAATTGCGCGGATATAATTTTTGGCAAAGCTGTTATAGAAAGAAATTATGAATACATGAAAAAGCAAAAGAGAACCAACAAAATATTAATAACTGATTATGGTCTAGTCAATGTATGGGTTTTACCTCTGAGCTTTTGTTTTTCAATGCATTTTTTCCAGCATACAATAAAGACTGTAGCTGTATTATTTTTTTGCCCAAATAATTGTGTCAGATATACAGTACTGTGCAAAAGTCTTAGGCCACTAGTATTTGTGACAACAAATAATGGTTTTAAGTCAGTTATTTCTATCTTTTGCTGTAGTGTGTCAGTAGAAAATATCAGTTTACATTTCCAAACATTATATTTGCCATTAATTGTAATAATCAGTGAGATTTTTGTATACACAAGGAGTTGGACAGCAGTGCTCGACACAGAGATCTGATCTCAACATCATCCAGTCTGTCTGAGATTACATGAAGAAACAGAAAAGTCTGAGACAGACTCAATCCTGAAAAACGTCTCTAGGCTACGTGTGTAACCATGGTTCCCCGAGGGAATGAGACGCTGCGTCGAGAATCGCTTTGGGAATTCCCTCTGCGTGACCACGTTCTGAAGCACGTGTAAAATCAGCCCAATGGAGCAGTGAGACGTCACGAGCGGGGTGACGTGAGCACCAGGAAGTATAA
>NW_015641016.1:13281-13457 GCF_001515625.1 Sinocyclocheilus rhinocerous
ATATACTTTCAGAGTGGAGGGAAATAGCCCTGTGGAGAATCGCTCCTGCAGAAACTCTAGAACTGTACCAATTGGGCAGTTGACTTGGTTTTGCAGTCGCTGTCCGCACCATGAAGTGAACAGCTTCCACTTCAAGGCGTACTGTTTCCTAGTGGCGGGAGCTCTGGACTGGGGTG
>NW_015641016.1:13491-16782 GCF_001515625.1 Sinocyclocheilus rhinocerous
ATACTGTCTCCAGAACTCCCGGGAGCAGAACGATCGAGGGAAACGCATACAGACGAAGCATTGGCCACGTCTGCACCATGGCATCCCCTATGGAGCTGGATGCGTGAGGGAGAACCAGAGCGGACAGTGTGTCGTGTCCTGCGATGCAAATAGATCCACTTCCGCCTGACCAAATTCCCTCCAAAGGAGCTCCACCACCTTGGGGTGGAGTCTCCATCCCCCGGGCCTCAGCCCCTGCCTCGACAGGATGTCTGCCACCCCTGCCGATTGATGTAGGAGACCACCGATGTGCTGTCTGTGTGGACAAGCACATGATGTCCCCTTAGGTCTGGAAGGAAGTGTGTCAGAGCTTGAAACACGGCCAGCATCTCCAGGCAGTTGATGTGCCAAGTGAGATGATGGTCTTCCCACAGACCCTGGGCAGAGCGGCCACTCATGACCGCCCCCCAGCCCGTGAGAGAGGCATCTGTTGTTAGCGTTACACGATGACAAGGAGTCCCTAACATCGGGCCTTGAACCAGGAACCAACGTTTCTTCCACATGTCCAAGGCACGTAAGCATCACCGCGTGACCTTGACAGATCGTGTGTATCCCCCGCCGCCAGATATCGTGGGCAGGGAGGAGCACAACGCCTGTAATGCCGTTCGCTCGCCATAGATTTAGACTTTGCTTTAGACATGATTTACTTTCTTTGAAATGCTTGTCTCCAAGACGCTTAAAAAAAACCTACCTGCAAAGCTCCCTTAAAAACTATGTTCAAGTGCACCGGGGGCAAAAGCTGCTTTAAACGCAAAGGGTGCTCACACCAAATGTTGATTTAATTTACCGTATTGGCCCGAATATAAGACGACCCAGATTATAAGATGACCCCCCTTTTTCCAGATGTACCTTTTGGAAAAAGGCTTTTTAAAAGGGGCGTCTAGGAGGAAGAATCTGTCCTTATCTTGCATATCGGACAGATTCAACCACAGATGCCGCTCCGTGGCCAAATCCAGAGGGACAAATCTGTGGTCCGACGCAGTTCGGCTACCACGTCGGATTCTTCCTCCTCCCTGTCATCCAGCTGCCTGAGCAGGTCAGCCTGGTATGCTTGTAACACCGCCATGGTGTGCAAACATGCGCCAGTCTGACCTGCCGCCGTATAAGCTTTCCCAACCAGACTAGATGTCAGCCTAACGGGCTTGGTGGGAAGCTTTGGGGCCTTCAGGGACGATGCTGAGGATGGGGAGAGATAGCTCGCAAGGGTCTGCTCCATCATTGGCATCGCCCCATGTCCCTTCTCATTCAGCCCCACGATGTTGGAATAATTTGAGACTGTGGGGCTTGTAGATACGGGATGAATACGGTTTCTCCCACGATCTCGACACCTCGGCATTGAGATCGGGGAAAAACGGAAGGCCCCGTCGTGAAGGCTGTGATCTAGCTCTCAGGAAACGCTCATCTAGCTTACTTTTAGGATGAGTGTCCTGTTTCTCCGCTGGCCAATCGATATTTAATTTGGCTACAGCACAAGTCACAACCTCCACGAGCTCCTCATACGCGAGGGACTGTGGTGGCGAGTCCACAGTCTCTTCTGTCTCGACACTCGACCTCCTCAGAGGAAGATAGATGAAGTGTCTGGTTCTCTCTCCGGGGGGAAGAAACTGCAGCGCGGGCTTCCGATCCCTGAGAGGGAGCCGTGAATCTAGCGGGTTAGGACCGAGAAAAGGACGAGCCCATCTCGGATCCCTCCGCTAAATCCACTTGCCAACATGACACCTCGGCAACAGCGGGACCGCTGCCAGTGGGATCGCGAGCCTGGCCGCTCTCATCAAACACGGCCAGGCGAGAGTGGAGCACACGCAGCGAGAGCAACTCGCAGTCATGACAATCAGCTCCATCGAGAGCTGACTGTGCATGCTCCGCTCCTAAACAAACAACACACAGATCTTGTGTATCCCCCGCTGCCAGATAGCATGGGCAGGGAGGAACACAACGTCTGTAATGCCGTTTGCTCTCCATATTAGTAGATTGTGAAAGAATGATTATCAGTTCCACACACAGAGATATATAAATTCGACATTTACCGTATTGGCCCGAATATAAGACGACCCAGATTATAAGATGACCCCCCTTTTTCCAGATGTACCTTTTGGAAAAAGGCTTTTTAAAAACCAAATCTTGTTTTTTCTCAGTAAAACACATTTTGTCTTCAGTTATTTTCATATTGCATATTTTTCCTATTTTAATTTTTGTTTTGAAAGTATGGTAAAAACTGGTAAAATGTACCAACAATCATATTTTAAAAATATACACTTTTTGATATACCATAAAAAAAACAAAAAACAGGTAGCCCATCTGAATTAGGACATTTAGGCTATCCATCTAATAGTAGCCTACCAAAATCTTATTAACAGTAGAAGTTAAATCTTACTGTAGTCTTCAAATCTGGGTACTGTCTTACGTTTTAAAATCACAAAGGGAGTTTGGTGCCATCAGGCTAACATGACAGTCACGGTTCATGCAGCTGTAAGGTTTTCTTTTTCTTTTGTTTTTACTCGCGATCTTTACAATACGCATTACATTACGTATTTCATGGCACACTCGTTTTATGCGTATTTGGCGCCACCTATTGTTGTGGGTGTATTATTGACATGTCAAAGTCTAGACCCTGAATATAAGACGACCGCGTTTTTTCTGATGAAATTCCAAGAAAAAAACATCGTCTTATATTCGGGTCAATACGGTAGTTAAGATGGAGACCACAATCACACACACACGACGAAAATTATGCTTTCCGAATACACATTCGAAGCAGAATTAATTAACTCCTTATTAAAATGACAAAATGAATAATCAAACAGAAATGAAATTATGCGTGAAAGAATATGATTGAGTCGAGAGTCACAATGCTCACACTAGTGGGACAGCTGTGTATCAACCTCCTACATGTGAATCTCACACACAGAGGCCAAAGAGCAGAGCAGATGGCAGAGATGAACAGTGAAAGAGAGAGTGTGTGTGTGTGGGGACAAGTTTGTACCCAAAAGTGAGCAAAACCTAACAAAATCGCCAAAAACCTCCATTTGGGGACGTCCTCATTTGTAAAACTGGTATAAAAGTAAAGTAAACAACGTTTTTTTGAAATTGTAAAAATGCAGAAAGTTTTCTGTGAGGGGTAGGGGTGGGTTTAGGTTAAAACATTTATGTGTGTTCCTGTTTTTCTATTCTGGTGGGGACTTAAACCTGAATATACACAGACTCATGGGGACTCGTGTCACGGTGGGGACCTAAATTGAGGTCCCCACGGGT
>NW_015641016.1:18759-25682 GCF_001515625.1 Sinocyclocheilus rhinocerous
ACTAAAGTGTGTGTGTGTGTGTGTGTGTGTGTACGTGTTTTTCTATTCTGGTGGGGACTTAAACCTGAATACATACAGACTCATGGGGACTCGTGTCACGGTGTGGACCTAAATTGTGGTCCCCACGGGTACAAAAGCTTATAAATCATACAGAATTAAGTTTTTTGAAAATCTAAAAATGCAGAAAGTTTCCTGTGAGGGGTAGGTTTAGGGGTAGGGTTGGTGTAGGGCAATAGAATATACGGTCTGTACAGTAGAAAAACCATTACGCCTATGGAGAGTCCCCACAAGGATAGCAAACCAGACATGTGTGTGTTTGTGTGTGAGAGAGAGTGTGTGTGTGTGTTTGGCCAGAGAAAAAGGCAGAGACTTCAGCATATGGTCAACTGACTGCCAGATGTGAGAACATTTACCATTGTGTGTGAGTTAATGATGGTGTCCTTCATCCTCTGTAATCTACAGTGTGTGTTTACCAGCGTGAAATAAAGCGTTGTCTTCAGTCAGGGATGCATAAACACAAGCAATGACTCATGTAAGGGATCATGTAGTCATCTGGTTAGTCATTAACTCAAAATAAATCCCAATGTGAGGTGGAGAGGTGTAACTCTGAAGTAGAGTTAGAAGGCGTCGAGAATCAGTTCTTATTCAGAACGGTCCCTCCTTCCCTTACACATTCTTTCTTCCACTGATGCAAACAAAACATTGTACTAAATATGTAGACAGATTAATAAAACTTACAGCCATTGCTTTCGTAGGGTTTATTGTAATGGATGTAATCACAGATGTGCCATATGCTTATAGTACTCTGATCTGGATACTTCATATTACCCAGCATGCAGGTGAGTATTTTTCCTCAGAAAACCATCAAAATAAAAGTCCCTATGTCTAACATAAATAATACTGCTCTATGGAGAACATTTCTGATGGTTGTTTTAACATCCCTGTTTCAATATGCCCTGTCTATGGGATCAGAATCCCGCCTAAAGTATTGCAGTCACTGAAAAAAAAAGAACAAGCATGAAAACAAAATTTAAAAACGCAAGTAAAAAATATATTGCACAAGATTTAAAAATGAAAGCAAAGTTTTCAGAATTGCAAACAATGGTCACGGATTAAAAAAGAATAAGCGTAAATCAAATACTGCCTACAGACAGTTAACAATTACGAGCAATACAGCAAACAAAACAATTGTGACTGGGATGTATTACTCTTACTCATATCATCCTCTCCTAACAGTAATAACCATAAGACTTATTATCAGTCAGGTATGGCCCATACCTGACTGGGCGAACCAGGCACATCAGTGACTTCGCGAGGCCGGTATTGTAGCTCCTCCCTTTCGCGATGTGGCCATAGGCGAATAAATACAGGTGAATAGAACCACGACGGGTCACTAGGACGGCTCATTTAACATTAACGGATCGCCAGGCAGGCGTACAGCAGTGACAGGCAGACACATATAACGGTGTCCTGTATGGAAAGATGTTTCCCAGCTGACAGCTGTCCATTTTCACCTGTACAAGTGAACAGAACACTGAGCATCGGCAGCTAATGAGGCGCGTTGGAGTGACGTCACCGCCCCTCTTCATCTGATTGGCTAGAGGAGGAGCTGTCAATCCCTGTCCTCTTAAATAGTTAAAAACAAAAAGATAAATACAAGCTCAATAATGGCTTCTAAATATTTATAATTTTATCTCATTTACCAGTTTTGTAATAGTCACTAAATCATTGACCAAATGCACCACTGGAGAACATTAACATATTAATATTTGCATTTGTTCATCCATGGCTGCAGTTATTTGTAAATGATACATTGAACTCACACAGCACTTGAAAGACATAGTCTGCATTGTCACCTCAGTTATCTTACTGGTAAAATCAGTAAACACAATATGAGATTAAAATTTCACTTAAGAGCATGTTGGAGCAGTCCTAAACATGACTTTATTGGACGCTCTTTAGCGCCAACTACAGGAATCTCATCTTGATAAACAAAAGATACATCATGGGTTTAATAGACAAGACACAGAGCAGCTTCTGGAATCATAAGATATTAATGAGAAAACCACAAATACAACACACTTCAGTCGCACTATAATCTATTTTTGCTGCATCATGTAATAAATCAGACATCTACTTTTAGGTGAAATACATATTAATGAAGCATTTATATCATGTGAGTTTAAAATGGTTCACTGTTTGCCAGATATTTCCCAGGAGGTTCCTTTTGTTTTTCTTATTTTAATTTTTTTACCCTGATGTTTGTCCCTAGTTTAAAATTGTAATGTTCTCTCTTTATGTTCTGCTGCCGCAGCAGTAACATGAATAAAACAGCAAGCCAAACGTTATAATTCCAATCAACTGAACAAGCAGGATGACAACTGAATAGAGTGAAACTGTGAATCAAATACAATACTTATTTTCTAACAAATTAAATTATGATCAACGGTACAGATTTACAGATATATTTAACGTACATTAATATTAGTATCGAGGCATCGTTGGATATTGCAAGTATTAAAGTCTCCCTGATATAACTGCTTAACAGTGATTATAATGCATTTGCAAATGACATTGTAGTCATATTGTTACTGAAATTACAAATGAACATATCAAATTGAGTTCATACAAACAGAAAATTTATCACAAATGTTATTATATCAAGCAAAAAAGAATGGAAATTAGAATTTAAAGGTTTTCTATCGTATCACCTTAAAGAACTCTCTCTGGTACCAGCACAAATTAATGAAGGTAAAACTTAAAAATGAATAGATATTTAATTAATTATAGCAATAAAAAATGATTTACATATCGCTTCTTATAAATCAATGTGTGTAGAACAGCTAAAACAAACTAATGAAATAATATTCAAATCATGGGAAGACAGAAATAAATTTGCCAGAAACTCTGGCCTGATTGAAGCATGGACCAGGGGTTTGGGTCTCTTAGACCTGTGGGCCACGACAATTATTCACGTTTAAACCTAACTTTACCAACAACTGCACCAACAGCTGTACCAATACCTGCACCAGCAACTATACCAACACCTGCACCAGCAGGGCCAGCAATAAGTCCAAAAGCTCCACCAATAACTGCACCAATAACTTGACCAGTGGTCATATGATTAATTACAAAAGCTGCCATATGCCATCTGCACCGATGCTTTCTATAAAATTGTTCAAATTCAGGGTTTTCACTTCCTCTTTCTATAATAGACTGGTCATGAACTTCTGACACTTTCTCAGTTTCCTCTTGTTGTTTTCTCTCCTCCTCCTCTCTGCGTCTCTGTTTAAATCTTTCCAGTTCACATCTCTTAGCTTCTATCTCTTCTAGAATCTTCTCTCTCATCTGCCTCAATATCTCAATCTCTTGTCTTTGTTTCTCTTGTTGTTTTCTCTTCGTTTCGTCTCTCTGTCTCTCTGCTTTAAGTTTTTCGAATTCAGATCTCTTAGCTTCCATGTCTTCTCTGATTCTCTCTGTCTCCTTTCTCATTCTCTCCATCTGCTCTTGTCTTTGTTTCTCTTGTTCTTTTCTCTCTTCTTCTTCTCTCTGTCTCCTTTTTTCTTCCTCTTCTCTAAATTTCTGAGCATCTTCAAACATCTTATTACTGTAGTGCCCTCCTCCATTCTGCTCTATCATTGTGTCAATCTTCTGCAGTAGATCATTGACCTGCTTTCTGTTATTCTCATCTTCATTGCTGAACACCTGATATCTGCCTCCACACTGCTGAACTAGATCTCTTAATCTACTGTCACCCTGAATGATTTTCTCCATGGTCTTTCCTTTCAGCTGATCTCCATGAGTAAAGAGAATGATGGAGTATTTTATCACCTCCTGACCAAACATAATCTCAATAATCTGAGGAATCTGCTGCTCATGTTCAGTGAATCTGTCATTTACTTTCAAAAAAATGAGAAAAGCATGAGGTCCAGGACTGGATAAATAAACACTTCTTGCTATCTCTTTCATTAACTGCTTGCGTTTCATCTTTGTGTCAAAGAATCCAGGAGTATCGACTACAGACACAGATCTGCCTGAAACAGTGGCATGCTTCACTGAACATCCACGGGTTACCGATTTTGAGCTAAGCTCAGATATAAAATCTTTCTTTCCCAGTATTGTGTTTCCAGATGCACTTTTCCCAAAACCAGTTTTACCCAGAAGAACAATCCTCATGGATGAGAGACTGGAGACAGGAGTGCCTGGTTCATCATGTGTGTTTGGACTGGTGTCATGATTACATCTGAGCATTCTCCCTCCTTCTGATAATGAATAAAAGAAAAAACACATGTAAGTCATTTACAGGATAGTCCTTTAGGAAGAACATGATGATAAGTGCCTTGGTGAAATGCAATGATTCATAACTTTCCAATTAACTATCCTGTGCTTTAACCACACAAGCACTCCACATATTACAAGATAAGTTTAAAACTCTGATATGGTTCTAAAGGTGATGATACACGGGGCAACTTTTTGAGCAATGTTGCCAGGCAACTTTGGGAATTGTTGCCATCAATGGGCAACATATTTGCTCCTCGCTGATTGCTTGTAGCCAACTGTCCATTGCCCTAATTAGTTACCCTGTGTCTCAACTGGTTGTCCGTTAATGGCAACATTTCCCAAAGTTGCCCGGCAACATTGCTCAAAAAGTTGCCCCGTGTTCTGGAATATTATTGTTAGGGGTTATCTCTCTGTCTGTCTGTCTGAATGGGTTTTGTACTTGTTTTAGTTCTTTGATCTAGTTTTTTAGTCTCTATAGTGATTCATTCATTAATTAGTGTTTTCACACTAATTTTAGTGTTTGCTGTTTTCCTGATATTCTAAGTGTTTTGAGCTTTAACTAAGATGTCTAAATCCAACTTTATTTCATCCTTTTTGCTGACCATCTTCTGGATCTAGCAGCAGTAAAAAAATCGGTAACACTTTATTTCGATAGTCCACTTTAGACATTCTATTAACAGCAAGTAACTTTGCAACTACATGTCAACTAGCAGTTAGTAGAGTATTAGTAGACTGTCTGCTTAATATCTTCTAACACTTTCTTTGTCAACTTATTCTACTAACCCTAAACCTACCCTAACAGTCTACTCTGAGAATTAGTTGACATGTAGTTGACATGTAATTGAAAATTAATGAGAATTGCAAATGAGAATTAGTTGACATGTAGTTACAAAGTTACTTATAGTTAATAGAATGTCTAAAGTGGACTATCGAAATAAAGTGTAACCAAAAAATCCTCCCCCTCTCACAGTGGGATCACTCCCTTGAGGAGCACACACACAGGACTTTTAGGACCTTTACCATCTCGTCCATTACAGGCGTGTGTGTTTTTCCAGGCAGGTCTCTGGCTTCCTCATCCCTCCAGCTTTGCCTTGTTCATTCATTGCTCTGCCTTCACCATGGGCTTCGTCTATAACCCTTTTAATTCACAGCAAAATCCTCCGTCTTAAAGAGCACTTATATGTGTCCACCAATGTTCCCTTTATTTTTTTTTTCTTGCTGAGCAAAACTTTACAGCGGATATTTACAATAATACACTGCCATTCATAGGTTTGGGATCAGTAACGTTTTTTAAAGAAGTTTCTTACGCTCATCAAGGCTGTATCTATTTGATAAAAATACTGAATATTATTTCACAAAATAATATTGTGAAATATTGCAATTTAAAATAAAAGTTTTCTATATAATATACTTTAAAATATAATTTATTCCTGTGAAGCAAAGCTGAATTTTCAGCATCATTACTCCAGTCTTCAGTGTCACGTGATCCTTCAGAAATCACTCTAATATGCTGATTTATAATCAATGTTGGAAACAGTTTTGCTGCTTTTGGGACCTGTGATACTTTTTTCAGGATTCTTTGATGAATAAAAAGTTAAAAAGAACAGTGTTTATTCAAAATAGAAATTTTGTGTTATAATATACAGTACAGTACACTACTATTCAAAAGTTTGGGGTCAGTAAAATTTTTCTTTCTTTTTTTTAAAGAAATTAATTCTTTTACTCAGCAATGATGTGTTAAATTGATAAAAAGTGATAGTAAAGACTTATATTGTTAGAAATGATTTCGATTTTGAACAAATGCTGTTCTTTTTAACTTTTTATTAATCAAAGAAAAAAAGTATTACAGGTTCCAAAATTAGAATGATCAGCATATTAGAACGATTTCTGAAGGATCATGTGACACTGAAGACCGGAGTAATGATGCTGAAATTTCAGCTTTGATCACAGGAATAAATAAGCCTGTATTTTAAAGTAGGCCTATATTAAAATAGGAAACCAATATTAGAAATTGTAACAAAACTGAAGAATTTAAACTGATAGAGAAAACACACTGAAACATTTTAACTGAGAACTGTAAGCTAAATATATATTAAAAAAAAACGTGAACGTGAATTCTTCTATAGCTACCTAAACATCCCTATGAAGTACAGTTTGCACAATACACCTGTGACTGTGAATGTCTCTGAGGTTTGTTACCGTTCTGTGCCCATCATCTGCTGTTTCCAGCACTTAATCAAGCCATTCTTCCTTAATACATGAGGATGTTTTATTTCACATGTCATTGCGTTTGCGTTGGCTCTCGTGTTGAGCTATTTCATCTGCAACCATTGAAGTATTCGGTTTCTACAGCGACTCATTTGGCGCACATCATTCTCTTTCTAAACCATATTCACCGGTTCTAACTCTATAGCGACATCAACTTTATAGAGGTTTGCCCGAGCATTGCAATTCTTTCTCTTTTACTAGAATTCACTACACTACAGTGTTGAAGTAACACTGAAGCAGTGTTGAAGTGAATGAGATAAGTAATAAGTCGGGGGCACTGGCTCAAAAGAGGGTGGCCGGGGGTGGGGTTGTGTTTGCGGAACGATGTATGTTAAAAGCACACATCCAGTTTTGTGTGAGTGAAGGAAATCCGC
>NW_015641016.1:26248-37719 GCF_001515625.1 Sinocyclocheilus rhinocerous
AGTTAGAAATTTACTAAAAACAAGCCTATCGCAAGACATCTCGTAGGGGGGGGCACCTGGGGTGGCCAGCCAAATTTCAGGGGGTGCCGGTGCCACCCCTGGCCACCACATAGACACGCCCCTGATTAAATCAAGGCCATAACCATGTCTTGAACATTGGTGGTGGTGGTGGTGGTGGGGGGGGGGACCAACTAATATATATATATATATATATATACATGTATGTATGTATGTATGTGTGTGTCAGCCCTGTGTTCCCGAGTTTGTTGTGTTTTTCTCCTAATGTGCTCCGTGATTTAGTTCCCCTTAGTTGCCCTGATTAGTTCATTCTGTTCACCTGTGTTGCTGATCATCTCGTTTGCTCCTTTCTTTCCCTGTCTTTATAAGTCTTCAGTTTCTGTCTGTTCTTCGTCGAGTGTAAACGTCAATTCCCTTGTGCTACGTGTGTGTTCCATGGATCATTAAAGACTATTCTTTGAAATTCTCCTACATCTCCTCGCTCCTTCATCTCCTCACAGTAGCAGCAAGCATGACAGAACACTCGACCTGAAACAGTAAGCGGAGCCCCTTCTCCCCGTGTTTTGTTTCCGTTTTTTCCAAGTTTGTTTTTTTGTTTTCCTTGCGGGTATGGAAACAGCCGCAAGATTCGTGGCCCTAGCCCGTAAGGACCTCCCGCTAGTGGAGTTCGCCCGGGAATTCTGCAGGCTCGCCGTAAAGACAGCGTTGGATGACGCCACGCTGAATTCCTTGTTCTGGATTGGGGCCAATTACCATCGCCCTGTGGACCTCCCAGACACCACTGGACTGAGCTGGAGGGAAGGTATCCTCCGGTGTCTGGAGAGTGTCCGGCCCCAATCCAGAACCAGCACTCCTCCGTCAAGCCCGCCGGGCGCTCCACCGTCACGTCCACCGGCCGCTCCTCCGTCAAGCCCGCCGACCGCTGCACTCTCCAGCCCACCCGCCGCGCAGCAGTCAAGTCCGCCGGCCACTCAGCAGTCAAGCCTGCTGGCCGCTCAGCAGTCAAACCCGCCAGCCACTCCATTGTCTAGTCTGCCGGCCGCTCCATCGTCAAGCCCACCGGCCAATTCACTCCCAAGCCCTCAGCTGACAGCAGCTGTCTCCCTCAAACCAAAAAAGGATTATGAGGAGAAAAAGACTGTTGGCTCCAGCCCCTGAGTCCACTCCAGTGTCGGCTCCAGCCCCTGAGTCTGCTCCAGTGTCGGCTCCAGCCCCTGTTCCCAAGTTAAGCCCGAGAGGGCTCCTGTTCCTACGTCCAGCCCAGAGAGGGCTCCTGATCCCAAGTTAAGCCTAGAGAGGGCTCCTGTTCCCACGTCCAGCCCAGAGAGGGATCCTGTTCCCAAGTTAAGCCCAGAGAGGGCACCTGTTCCTACGTCCAGCCCAGAGTGGGCTCCTGTTCCCAAGTTAAGCCCAGAGAGGGCTACTGTTCCTATGTCCACCCCAGAGAGAGATACTGTTCCCAGGTCAGGCCCAGGGAGGGCTCCTATTCCCAAGTCCGCTGTTCCCACATCTGGCCCACGGAGGGCCTCAGAACCTGAAATTTCCCCCAAGGAATTTTTTTGGAGGGGGGGTCTATAGGGCTCCGGCCGTAGAGGCCGGGCCGAGTGCCGAGGCCAAGACCACGGAGGCCGCTCCGCCATGGCTCCCTGGACTGCCTGCTCCGCCATGGCCCCCTGAGCTCCCTGTTCCGCCATGGCACCCTGAACTGCCTGCTCCACCATGGCTCCCTAGTTTGCCTGCTCCTCTATGCTCCCTAGTCTGCCTGCTCCGCCATGGCCCCCTGAACTACCTGCTCCGCCATGGCTCCCTAGTCTGCCTGCTACGCCATGGCCCCCTGAGCTGCCAGTTCCGCCATGGCCCCTCGAACTGCCTGATCCGCCATGGGTCCCAGAATGGGTACCGCCCTGGAGGCCTTCTGTCCCGTGTAAGCCTGTCCGTAGAGGCCTCCACATCGCCCACCCCCACCCCCCCCCCCCGCGGGTCATCTGAATTGTTTTAGTTTGAGTCTAGTTTTAGTCGACTGAATATCATAAAATTTTGGTCACCTAAATCTACAGTTGTCAGCCCTGTGTTCCCGTGTTTGTTGTGTTTTTCTCCTAATGTGCTCCGAGACCTAGTTTCCCTTAGTTCCCCTGATTAGTTAATTCTGTTCACCTGTGTTGTTGATCATCTCGTTTGCTCCTTTGTTTCCCTGTCTTTATAAGTCTTCAGTTTCTGTCTGTTCTTCGTCGAGTGTAAACATCAGTTCCCTTGTGCTACGTGTGTGTTCCACGGACCATTAAAGACTATTCTTTGAAATTCTCCTACATCTCCTCGCTCCTTCGTTTCCTCACAGTAGCAGTAAGCGTGACATTATGTATGTTTGTATGTATGTATTTTATTGAAGCATGTGCACACAACATTTCGCACACATTTTGCGACTAAAAACTAATGCGTGCGACTATGAAAAAATATTTAGGAGCACCAGTGTGACTGACCCGATCAGCATATTTGTGTTTGCGATCAGGAGAGCGTTGAATGTTTCTACTTAAAACGTGTTTTTGCACATGTATTAACTGGCATTTTGTTCAGTGCTGAGTTCTGCAAGCTCACAAATCCTCTCATTACACCAAACAAAGTGTAGACAGGGTGTAAATAAGAGATTCATAGTGCAGTGTAGTGTAGGGAGCTTCGTTGATTATAATAGAACTTTGTGAGATCGAGATGAACTATGGAGAGTGACAGCTATTATTGATTATTTAGGGAGTTTGCAAATGTGATATTGATTTAATACAACAATTCAATAAACAAGAAATATTAAGTGACTTACATTGTCTGACTATAACACTATTGACTGATTTTGCTCTATTTCGTCAAAGAAAATAGTTTCAAACACGCCTCTGCATGACCTCTAAGCAGCGATGTTTCGCTTATGAATGAACGTGCGTTTTTAAATGAATCTAGTGAATCAAAGATTCAATTACCCATTCATAAAGATCCTGAATGAAAAATTCGCTCCTGAATGAATCAGCCGTTCGAACGAATCAATTAAATGAATGATTCAGTGATAAAATCAGTGACCTGCCACCACCTACTGGCTGTTTTAATTAAATTTTTAAAGTATATTTTCAGTCATTTAAATCATTGAATATTTCTGCACTGCAAAAAATGCTTTTCTTACTTCGATTTATTTCTTGTTTCCAGCCAAAATGTCTAAAAATGCTTAAATCAAGAAGGATTTTCTAGACAAGTAAAAATTATTGTCTTGTTTTCAGAAAAAAACAAGTCAAAATTAAGTGAGTTTTTGCTTGAAACAAGCAAAATAATCTGCCAATGGGGTAAGTAAAATAATCTTGTTTTCTGTTTGAAATAAGACTATAACATAAAACAGTTGACTAATATTAAATGATTTGCAGCTTTCATCTTACCTCGCTCTCTTTTGAACGTTAAGCCGACGCTTTGTGCTGGAATTCGCACTCTGCTTCTGTGAACGGTAAACCCTGCCTGCTTTGATTTGATTGGCCAGCTCAATTATTGTGACACTGACGAGCGCTGTTGGCCTGCTGAGCATGTAACTTTGAAACCTTTTGTCAACCAAAAAACAGAGCGCTGTGTAGAGGAGTGCAGCAGATCAGTGCACGAGTTTCAGATATATTCAGATACAGATTGGCCAGTTCTAATTATTGGGGGGGGACTTGTCTCCTTAATGTCTATGCTGGTTACGGCCCTGAATTAAATGAGGATTGAGCGTTAGTGATGAACACCTGGGGCCTGTACCATGATGGCAGATGAACAATTTCAGAGTTACAGGAAACCAAACCACTCCAATCTGGCTTTATTGGTACCATGATGCTGATCATCAACTTTCTTTATCAACTCAGGCTTTGATCCTGAGATTGTTGAGCATGTGCACATTAATGTGAGACATCAGTGGAGAACAGCCAATCACAACACAGAGCAAGTGTAATTCTCTTCTCACGAGAGAGACAGTGAGATTCAAAACCCTTTTGTTAAAGGTTAAGAGATTAAAAAATATGATGAATTTAAACCCATTTACACTGAAGTACTTGTCCATTTCCGTAGAGACTCGAACATGTAAGGTCACATATAGCCATTTTTTAAAGTATCATCTATTGATTCTACCACTTATTTATATTACATATGATCTGTATATTAATATTCATTTAAAATAAATGCTTTATAATAATTGTTAAACTAAAAGTGCTTGTGTGTAATGGATTAATAATAATATAAATCATATGTAAATTGTAATTATCATTAAAGTCAGATAATTTTGTTGTATTTTTAAGGTACTTTATAGTGACCTTTAATATGTAGGAAGAGAAACTGGGGGAATGACTTTTTATTTTTATTTTGCATCAGACATGTGTCACTTTGCTCACATCTGATTGGTCCAATTTCAGTTTGAGATATCTTACCCAGAACAAAACCTGCCCTGGAGCAGGTTAGCTGTGCAGTGTAAGTTACTATGGCAATGAACACAGCTAAAAGCCAAGTCACTTTCATGGTACCTAAAACCTAGGATTGGTGCAAACTAAACTGAAACTTACCTGGCTAGCCAGCTAATCCGGCTTCATGGTACAGGCCTCTGCTGTGCTGTTGCATATATCTTTTGTGTTTTTGACCCGCCTACTGGGCATTTAAGGTACTGCACTATACTTTATACGGTTCAGTTTACTTTCGGTTTCTCTCAGTGTACGCAGTCTAGAGCAGTGGTTCTCAACTTTTTTTACTCCAAGGCCCCCCTCCTCTCCAAGTCAATACTTAAAAAAAAATTTATTCTAGTGTTGTTACCTTTTAATTCAATGTAATTATTTTTAAACTAAACAAATTCAAGATAGACTTAAACATAGTGTTCTATATTTGCAAAAATAATTGTCACGTGACTGTCACAGAAGATATTCTTTACAACTTAAAAGTACTTAAAAGTATGTGAAGCTAGATTATACAGTAATTTTAACAAATAAGCACAAGTCAACCTGCCATACCAAACAAGACAGCAGGGAGGTGCCAAAAGACTGCATATAAACTGCTATATGGATCCATTCAGAATCACTAAACACGCCAAAATACAAATGAAAAATGAATCCATTCTAAATGTGTGGAAACTCATCCATCTGAAGGCGGATCGATGTCATCAGTCAACAGCCAGGTCCTCTGTCAGAACAAGCGATCATGTCTGTGGAGCGTCTGATACCCATATGTACATAAACACCACTGATCGGTGAACATCCGTAATAAAACATTCGCTATACATTAATTTTGACAGATATGTGATTATACTGAACTGTGTTCAAGCTGAAACACAATGTTTTAGATGTAACAAGAACGCACATACACGGTTTGTTTGCGCATCAATAATAACGGACACATGGAAACACAGAGTATCACAGAATACGCCTATGTACAAGAGAGGTGGTGCTGTTTAATTTTTTATTTCTTTAACATATTGATCATAAAATTAGTGAACTCTGAATATAAATATACTTATAGTCTTAAGTTATCTCGCACCCCCCCTGGAGGATCACTTCGCCCCCCCCCCCAGCTGATTTAAGCGTTGAAACCTTGGAAATATATGTCCTTAAGTGCTGTTTTTTTATAGGACAGTAATTCTATGTACAAGGGTTTATTAGATTGAGATTATTGATGTTTTTTTGTTGTATGCACACTTGATCTTCAATGCAAACATACTATGCTAGCAGTAGAACAAATATGATAATTTTGCAGATATTCGATACAAAATTTATGTCTCATTTAATAGAAATTCCTCATAAGTATATTACTTAGGTCATGTATAAAAAAGAACTATGTGCATAAGGAAACTGTAATGTTAAGCTGGTTAAACTGAACATGTTGGAAATGTGAATGTAATGTTCATTTGTATATATTTTCTCTTTGATTGTAGTTTTACAAACAAGATAATGAGAAGAATAATCACCAGTAAAGTCACTAAAGTTACCAAGACTGCTTTCTGGAGTTCTTTTCTGGAGTACGCTATCTGTTAAGCCTTTGCTCAAGCAATGCAATTGGTTAGAAGAGAATGCCTGCTGTTAACAAGCAGAATCACTGAAGGAAAGAGAAACAGGAGCAGAGAAACACAACTTACAGCCAAAGCCAGATTGTTTCACTCTTATTCTTCTCCAGAGTGAATAAATAAATAACTCTCAGACAACTACTTTGTATCCGTGACTCTCTATTTACTGAACAGCATTTTACTCAGCCACATCGCTCAGTGTGTTACACTTACAAGGGTCCGTGCTACAACATGAGTCAAATAGCAATCACATCGTTACATCCTTCCTTTTTTTCAAAGTACAACCTTGCATATTTATCTGTATATATGAACACAGTGAATTGACTGTTTCAAAAAAAAATTTTTTTCGTTTTCCCCTGCTCTCTCTCTTTTTTTTTTCATGTATAACTTGGGCATTAGACCTAAAACACACTCTGCCAAAAACATTGGTTCTTCTATCAAGAACAAAGGGTGAGAGAAAAAAAAGAAACAGTCTATGTTTAACTAAGTTACATAGTCCTTCAAATACTGAGGTCTAACACTAATCCGACCTGCTCTGGTTGTGACAATTGGTTTTGTGTCCCCATTTGACCGAACACATTGCTCCCTTGGTCTGATGTTGTTAGCAGTCGGTCCCACTTTGGTGGCCTGTTCTTGATGACCAGTGTGTCTGAGGTACCTTCTGTTCCTACTTAGAACACCACCATTGTCCAGTTCAACCTTGTATGACTGGTTATTGACAGATTCCAATACTGTTGCTTTATGCCAAATTTTTTGTGACTGTGCTGGTTGCACTCTCACTTGATCCCCTGGTTTCAAGATGTTCATATCTTTTGCGTGTCTGTTGTAGTACATTTCCTGTCGTCTTTGATTTAGCCTCAGTCCTGGTCTCGTGTCACCTACTTTTGGTTTCAACAGATTGTTGTGTGTTGGGAGGAGTGTGCGTGTCCTTCTGCTTAAAAGTCTCTGAGCTGGGCTTGCATTTAGACCCTGCGATGGAGTGTTTCTGTGATCTAATATTGCCATATATGGATCTCGACCTAAAATCTTGGCTTTCTGCATCAGACGCTTTGCTGTCTTGACAGCAGACTCTTCTTTCCCATTACTTTGTGGATGGGCAGGAGATGAAGTTTTATGCTGAAACTCCCAGAGTCTGCTGAACTGTTGGAATTCTGTTGACGTATATTGTGGCCCATTATCTGAGAACACAATGTCTGGTATGCCTTGCCTGGCAAAATGGGCTTTCAGCTTGCTAATCACTGTGGAAGACTTTGTGTCTGGCAAGTAATCAATCTCCCAGAAATGTGAAAATAATCCACAGTGATCAGATAGTCACGATTGTTGAATACAAACAAATCTGTGCCCACCTTAGACCACGGTCGGTCAGGCAGTTCATGTGGGCAGAGTGATTCTCTCTGTTGTTTCATCTCCAGTGATCTACACTGGTTGCACTTCTCAATGAATCTCTTTATCTGGGCGTTCATACCTGGCCAGTAGAGGCAGTCCCTTGCTCTTCTCAAACATCCTTCTACACCAAGGTGTGCAGAGTGAACTCGCTGTATCATGTCACTTCTGAGTGCATCTGGTATCACAGCTCTTTCGCCTTTGAACACAATACCATCCTGCACGGTTAATTCATCCTGGAATGAGTAGTAGTGAACTATCTCGCTTGGTACATTTCTTTTGTTTGTTGGCCATCCTTCTCAGATTTTTTTATCAGTGTCTGCAGTGTGTCATCTTTTGCTGTTTCTTCACTGATTACCTTTAGTCTCTCCTAAGATATTGGGAGGTACTGAATCATGTTGGCATTCTCTATCTCTTTCTCTACCGATTCTTCCTGTGCAGTGTCTCCAAGGTACGCTCGACTCAGTACATCTGCCAACGGCATATCCTTTCCTGGAACATACGTAATGTCAAAGTTATAGTTTTGGAGTCTCATTAACATTCTCTGGAGTCATTTGGGTGCATGCAGCAATGGTTTCCTCACAATATTCTCAAAAGGCTTATGGTCTGACTGTATGATCACTTTACGTCCATAAGTGTATTGATGAAATTTCTCCATACCGTACACTATGGCTAGGCACTCTTTTTCAATTTGGGCATAACCCCGTTTTGCCAGTGATAATGCCCGGCTACCAAAAGCTACAGGTTCTCCACCCTGCAACAATTCTGCACCAAGCCCTGTCTCAGATGCATCGCACTGCAGAACAACCTGTTCCTTGAGGCTGTAGAAGCGTAGTACCGGTGCCTTGGTTATGGTGTCTTTTTTGTTCTGGAAAGCCTGTTCATGCACCTCAGACCAGTCCCATAAGCTATCCTTGTGTGTCAGCTGTCTGAGCAGTTCACAGTGATCTGAGAGATGTCTGCAAAACTTAGACAAACAATTCACCATGCCTAGAAGTCTCTGTTCTCCCTTCACGTCAGTTGGTCTTGGCATCTCGTTTATGGCCCGTACTTTCTCTGGATCTACTTTTAATCCTTCAGATGTTAGTAGATGTCCAATGTATGGCACTTCACTTGGTCTGAGTCTGAATTTGTCTGCGTTCAACTTAATGTTTCTCTGTCTGCATCTGTCCAAAAACAATCTCAGGTTTCGATCATGATCCTTATTTGCCATTTCCACTGTTTCTCCTTCCTCTGTTATCAACACGTCGCCTGCAATTATGTGTATGCCCTGCAGTCCTTCCGAAGCCTGGTTCAACAGTCTCTGGAAGACCTCAGGCGCCGGGCTTATGCCCATAGGCATTCTCAACCACCTGTATCTCCCGTGGTGAGACAACTTGACGGGTCGTCCAGTTGCACATGCCAGAAACCATTCTTTACATCACAGACTGTAAATACTCTTGCTTTTGACAACTCTGGCAAGATGTCTTCGATTGTGGGGAGAGGGAAGTGACTCCTTTTTAAGGCTTTTTTCAGTGGCATGGGATCTATGCAGATTCTTAACTTGCCATTGGGTTTCTTTACAACAACAAGACTGCTTATCCAGTCAGTGCTTTGTTCTACGGGCGTGATTATACTTCGTTCTTGGAGATTGTTCAGCTCCTCCTTCAGCGGTCCCATCATCGCAACTGGTACTTTCCGCTTAGGCAGTTTCACTGGCTCCACCTCAAACACCTGTATATTCACTTGTTATTTGTTCCATTGTCCATCGTCCATCTGTTTCTTCTCTGTCTGTTTTAGTCACGACATTATCCACCACTAGGATATTCTCAGACTGCACACTAACCAGCTTCATGTCCTGGACTGCTCTGCTTCCTAGTAATGGTCCTGCAGAGTTTGCATCAATGACCATAAACTCCAGTTTGTACAGCTTTTTGTAACGTGGATTTCTCAGTTTCATCTGGCATTTGCCTATTGGTTTCATAGTACTTTTATTGTACATCACAAGTACCAGGTCTGTTTCCTCTATTTGAATGTTTGGATTCACAAGATTTATGTGGATGATGTTACATGTTGCCCCACAATCCAGCTGGAATTTGACCAAATTGTTTCCAAGCAGCATGGCAGCAAACAATTGACTTGACTGTCTATCCAGACTCTTTGTGATTTTGTTCACCGCCTCAGTTGTGATGCTACAAAGATCTTCATACTGTTCACTCTCTGCTTCTGCTTCATTATTCACAACTTTTACATGTCCTCGCTTTAACTTGCACACAGCAGCGAAATGGTTAGCTTTTCCACATTTTCTACACGTTTTCCCATAGGCTGCACATTTCCGTTTATCTCTTTTGTGTGTCCTTCCACAGAATTTGCAAATAACAACAGCTTTTTGTTCATCATCCTTTACTGTTTTACGTATCGGTGCCTGTTTTACAGCATACATTTTTCTCTATTGATCTTCCCTCAATGGTTTTGCTGTTCTCTCTGGACAACTCAGTAGCTCTGCCCAGTAGCTCTAAATCTGGACACATTTCTGTAGTGTCAAATTATCCTCTCTCAGCAATCTCTCTCTCAGGCTCGGACTATTCGTGCCGCACACAATCCTGTCACATATTAGAGAGTCTTTTATGTCACCAAAATTACATGTGCTAGCGAGCATTTTCTGTTCAGTAACATATTTGTCAAATCCTTCATCAAGCCCTTGATTTCTCACAAAGAAACAATATCTTTCAACAGTTTCATTTGGTTTAGGATTGCAGTGTTGATCAAAAGCGTCTAATAATTGCTGTACAGTCCTGTCCATTGTTGATGAGCCTAATAAAGTTTCACACAACTCTCTACCGGTTTCTCCTACCAGATAGTAGAACAGTTTCACCTTCATTCCTTCCGATGCCTCAGTCAGTGTAAGATCAAGATAGAACTGAAATTCCTCCTTCCATGCCTTTGCCAAATTATTCGAATCCAGCATCAATGTCGGCGGAGGTTTCAATCCGAGTGCGCCATCCATCTTATCCAATAAGGCTTGTGCCGGAATAACAAGGCTTTGCTAGCACGTTATCTTTCCGTGGCGAACTGCGCGGTTAGTCATTAAAAATAAAAAGCATCGGCACATAAACAGTTCACCGCTGCTACCATGTTTCACTCTTATTCTTCTCCAGAGTGAATAAATAAATAACTCAGACAGCTACTTTGTATCCGTGACTCTCTATTTACCGAACAGCATTTTACTCAGCCACATCGCTCAGTGTGTTACACTTACAAGGGTCCGAGCTACAACATGAGTCAAATAACAATCACATTGTTACACAGATGAAATCAACTGAAATAAAACACATGGAATCTCTCAAGATCTCAGCAGAGGTGGATTAAACAATTCCACAAACAGCATTACCAGCTTCACTTATTACTAACCAGCAGTGATGGGGAAGCTACTATAAAACGTCTCAGGTTACGTATGGAACCATGGTTCCTCGAGGGAACGAGACGCTGCGTTGGAGGACGCTTCGATACTATCAAAAAGTAGCTAGCTACACTGAATCTACTTTCAATTTGTTATTATTTTATTTTATTTTATTTTACATTTAACATTACAAATAACTGAATAAGTGTTAATAAAGAATTCTAATAAAGTTATAAGTAAAATATTAAGTTATAAGTAAGATATTTGGGGTTTAAAACAACATATTGTAATGCAATCATGATTTCAAAGAGTAGGGTGAATTCAGGTTGATTGGGACACTTTTTCCAAGTCATTTCAATGACAAAAAGAGTCCCAATCGTTTGATTTTGTAAACTATCTGATACACACAATAATAAAATATAGTTATATAGCTACATTGTTTCAAACTGACTGTCAAAGTGCAAAATTGCTACAAACGTAACATCAATGCAAGAACAAAATGTATGCAACCTAAACCGGATATGAAGTAGTTGTAAAATAAGCAGGTTAAACTCACAGCTCATGCGGTATTTACTGTCTGTGAATGGAGAAGTCAATCATCCTAGCTGCGCACGTGAACTCTTCGCTTTGCGTGAATCCCGCCGCAACCATCCTTTG
>NW_015641016.1:37850-40766 GCF_001515625.1 Sinocyclocheilus rhinocerous
CACACTACTATATTGTGATTTTATTTTCTGTTCAATTAGTGTTCACTACAGAACTGTGGGGGGACAGATTGTATTATGACGGTTCATCATTGTAAAATAGACATTTGAAATAGAGTGGAATAAAGCAGGAAAATTAATCAGTTTAAAAAGGCTATTATTCACCTTCTGTATGTGCTTTAAGTCTTCGACGTAGAACGCATTTTAATCTTTGTTTTGCATAAATCACTATTGATTCATGTGAAATATCCACTCCTGTCATCAGACAATCTCTTGTCGGTGGACAGACTGTAAAGCAGAGCGATGTGTGATATCACAACAGATGGCTGTAATGAAAAAATTTAGTTTGTGATGTAGTCAGAAGAAAATGCTGCACTGCTTCAATGCATTACAGGCTCGTGACTCGTCAGAACGCAAAACGGAATGTAGCATTTGGTCATGCTACACCGCTACTAGCTGGAAAAAGTAGTTAGTTACTGGAAAAGCTACACTGTTTTAAAAGTAGCGGAGCTACCATCACGCTACTGAAAAATTTAGTTACGTTAGTAGCGTCACTACTTGTAGCTAGCTACTCCCCAACACTGCTAACCAGTGTGACTTTATTTTTGTCATATGATATATTAGATGTTGTACTTTCATTTGAAGCCTTTCTTGTTGTAACATTTGCTTCATAAGCATAGTTACAGTAGCCAGAGAAAAACTAATGTTTTAAAGTTAAGGGTCAAGAGCCCAACTAAAGCAAACTCTACAGTAGGTGCGTTTACATGGAGCATTGGAATTGGTTTAAAAGTCCAATCTGAATGAAAATGCTCCATATAAACACCTCAATCGGAATAAAAATGCCCAAACCAAATGCAATTGTAATCGGTTTGAGAGGGGTGGGATAAAACTTTCTATAAACCGAACAAAATAAAAATTACTTTGTGTCTACATCATCATGTAAAGAAGTCAGGGGTCTTCAGAATGCAAAATGGCGGCGGCAAAATCAAACTGGAGTATAACTGAAACAACACATGTATTAAATACACTGAAGGAACTAACTCCACACGCTTCTGCTTTTCGGAGAAGGTAGGAGTAGTATTGATATGCTCCTTAAAGATGCACAGCCACCAAAAATTTTAGCTTCCTGCACCCGTCTTTTTCTCATACCTTCCAGCATTAGTATGCCTACAAATTCACGCTATTGCTTGATTAAGAAGCAACACTTTACATAAAAATAGCATGCAAAAGAAATAATTGAACTCCATGTTGACCGGAATAAAAGGCGGCAAACAGGACATAGGCAGATCACCGTTGTTTTCTCAGTGCACGACTATCTGGGGTAGCATTCAGTTGCTGCTGTGTTCACATTGCACAATGGATCGCGACAGGAGGTTACACACTGCATGACTTTACAATAGGAAGAATCGCTGACAACTCTATCTGGTCAAGGGTTGCCAGGTTTTCACAACAAAACCTGCCCAATTGCTACTCAAAACTAGCCCAAAACTAGCCCAATCGTGTTTCGAGGGGAGTCCCCCGGTAAAAATCATGTTCCGGGGGTAAAACACGTTTTTTGGCGGGGTTCCCCTGGTAAAACTTTCATTCCAGGGGCTAAATATCATGTTATTGGGTCGCTTCAACCTGTGGACATGAAAAACAACCTGCGGCAACACTGTTAAAGTAGCACAATTCCGTGGGAAAACCATGGACTTGGCAACACTGTTCTGGTCCGCAAACTACGCTTTCATATAACTCATATAACACTTCCCCAAACTTCCCTGCTCTGTATCTTGCTCTCTCATTGGCTGTAGGTCATTGCGATGTATTTTTCAGTCAGAACTCCTTTCACACAGCAGGATTTTGAATCGCCGACAGGTCCAGATATTTAGCATGCAAAATATTTCACAATATTTCCCCGAAAATCGTGGCAAAAAAAAATGCAGTGTGAACTCGGCATAATGGGTATTGGATTAGATAACGGATAATTGGATTAGTAAACAGTCCACCAAATCTTTCAATTGGAAAGATTTTAATCAGAATGACAAAAAAGTGTACATGTAAATGCAACTACTGATTGCCAAACACTGATGGTGAGGTCAAACGAAAATCTAAATTTCTGTTCATTTCTTAATAAGAACCTTTGTTGTAAAGTGGTGAGTCATGACAACGGAGTTGGGGATCCAAATGCAAAGCTTTATTAACAAACGTGGTCAAAACAGGCAGTCCAGAGTACAGGGGGCAAGAGTCTGAGGTGGAGTGCCCTCTAATGGACTTCATGGGCACTCCAGCTGGCGATCGCAACATTTGTACACATATGACAGAAATAAAGCCACTGGTTAGTAATAAGTGAAGCTGGTGATGCTGTTTGTGGAGTTATTTATTCCTCCTCTGCTGAGATCTTGAAAGATTTAATGTGTTTTATTTCAGGTGATTTCATCTAAGGCTGTGACTGGAAGTCAGTTGTAGTTGTGTTTCTGTTCTTGTTGTTCTTTCCTTCAGTGATTGTGCTTGTTAACAGCAGGTGTTCATCAGTGTCTGAATTCACTCGTTTGTGTTCAATCTAGGGATGCATCGATCCGATACTCAGTATCAGAGATTTAAACTGTTAAAAGAAAAGGCTCAATAAAATATTGCACAGATATAATACAATACGCAGCAATATCTCGTCCCTTTTTTATGCGGAGCGCTGCATGCTGTGACTCCGTGTAGCTTCAAGCGCATCATTCTGCGCACGGGATACGCATAAGCGCTTTGTGCCGCTCTGTATTGGAGCCATACCCTTTCGTATTATACTTTTGCACAACGAAAGATTATTAATAGTGTTTTTTGTTCTGTTCTATCTATCATATGTTGCTGCCTTCATTACTGTGCTATACATTTAAAAGAAATATCTTTTAATTTTATAGTACATATTTTATTTATATATATATATATATT
>NW_015641016.1:40925-50483 GCF_001515625.1 Sinocyclocheilus rhinocerous
TTTTCATGAATGTATTTTACAACAATACAAAGAGCAATGTGTAACATTTTACCAGATTTAGTCCTACACTTATTAACTTGTATTTGTTCCCCACTAAATAATGTTGTTTCACTAAATGTTTAGTTTAATGTTTTTATAAAATTAAATGATTGTGCACCCATGATTTTTCTAGAATAATTTTTGCTGCTGAATTATCCACTAACCTAGTTTATAATAGTATTTTTTTGTCATAGATTATGATTAGATATTTTTTCATTTGTTATTTTTCATTAAAATTAAGTTATCTATATTTTGCAGATTGTGATTAACACACACAAGAGTGATGATCAGGTCAACCCACAGAACTATAGAAATTCTACATTGATTAAAAAAAAAAACTGCGCTGGTATCGGATCGGAATTGGCCGATACGCAGAATTTTTGGTATCGGATTGAATCGGTTCTGAAAAAAAAAAATGGTATCGTTGCCTCCCTAGTTCAATCACTCCGTCTAGTGGACTATATAGTGAACTAATGTAGGGACTAGTGAATGAGGGTGCAAGGTGTGATTTCAGACAGTCTCTGAGAGTCGACTCTGATACTGTTAATTCACAGTATACTGCTGTAGGCTACTTTCTCGAAAACAACAAATATTACCCAGAATGAATTGTTTTATATGGGATATTACTGTTTTAATGAAAAAAAAACAGTATATTACTATGTTACTGAATGTAGCCGTTTTTTTACAGTGTGTTTTTGCTACTGTTGTTAAATAACTGTCATCTGCAGCTCTTGTAGCTTTATGTCTTTAGTGATGGAGAGGCGTGCACGAGTGGAAAGGGCTTGAATGAAAAGTGTTTGGCTCTAGATTAAAATATCAGAGGATGCAGCGCCAAAAGATAGCACTTGTGGTGTGTTCAGCTTCAATGTTTTGATTTGCTGCATGCTCACTTCAAACTGTGGAAACAGTAAAATGGTACATTTTGGTACATTACATACGTTGTCATTATGTCTCGTGGTCCGGTTGGAACCAACCCAACGTCCGGAACCGGAGTGCGGTCCGCTATTTGAGGACCCCAGATCTATTACTTTTTTCTAAATTATCACAGTCTTATAATATATGTAATTATACTTAATGCAGTTTACCAATATTAAGCAGAAATTTCCAAAAAAAAAAAAAACTTCACAGGATTTGAATAAATGATTTTTAAGAATACTCACCATTCTCTCCGAAATACCTCGTGAGAATTTTTACCAGCAGCAGTTTAGCTTGGCCACTTGATCCTCTCTCCTTGTTGTTGAACACATGGTATCTCTGATCATATTTCTCAACAAGTGTCTTCAGTGCTTCAGTATCATTGATGAATTCTAGTATTGTCATGTTTTCATCTTCTAGCTCATCTCCTCTGGTGAAGAGAATCCAGGTTTTCTCCAAGTAGTTTTCTCCCAAGAGCTTTTCAATCTTCTCCACAGTTTTTCTCTCTTCCTCTTTGATGACCAGCAGAAATGCACAGAGACCTGATTTACATTCCTGGAGAACCTTTTCATTTATCATCTGCTCAATTTCTTCTTCTCTCATGTCTGGGTCATAGAATCCTGGTGTGTCATAAACAGTGACTGGAAACCCATCAATAGTCCCAGATTCCACAGCAACATCTCGAGTGACCAATTTGGAGC
This sequence comes from Sinocyclocheilus rhinocerous, assembly GCF_001515625.1. Classification (NCBI taxonomy): domain Eukaryota; kingdom Metazoa; phylum Chordata; class Actinopteri; order Cypriniformes; family Cyprinidae; genus Sinocyclocheilus; species Sinocyclocheilus rhinocerous. The sequence continues at coordinate 42,581 of NW_015641016.1, forward strand.
TTTTCCTTGACACAAAAGCTTCTCGTCCCAGTATTGTGTTTCCTGCTGCACTCTTCCCAACTTGTTTTTTCCCCAATAAAATCAAGTTCAGTTGTGCATTTTGTCCCATTTCTGGTATGTGACCTAAAACCACATAATAAAACTCTATAAGAATCTGTTATATTTAAGACACAACATTTGAAATTAGAAAAACAACAACAACATTCTTACCACTTTCACATTCACTGTTTCTCATCTGTGCAGTGTTGTACATCTCGCCAGTGTAGCGCTGCTGTTGATTCTCATTAAACAGACGCTCAATCTTGTCCATCAGGTCTCTCATCTCTGATTGGTTGTTCATCATCTTGTTGCAGGTGTGATATCTTCCTCCACATTTCTCCAGCAACTGCTCCAGGACAGGGTTTTTCTTCAGATCATCTATTATAGTGTCACACTCTTCTTCTCTCTCATAGATGAAGAGAATCATCACAAACTGAAGAACTTTGTCACCAAACACACTCTGAAGCCATTCAAGACCCATCTTATCAGCATCTGTTAACTGGCCCAGTCGTACAACAAAGATGAAGGCGTGGATTTCATTTTCATTCACTAGTTGACCAATGAGATGATCCACATTTTCAGCCTCATGTAAGTCAATCATGTTGATCACAGACATGTGACGCTCTGATATTTTCCTCAGTACAGGAACAATGCTGGATATTTCTGCATTTTCCATATTCGTCTGTTCTTCTCCAAGAAAAATGTTTTCATGTCCAAACTGGACTGATGAAGAGTTCCCAAATAACACAAGTGACAGACTGGGAAATGTGTTCTCTGGAATAAAAACACAAGAAAGTTATTAAATACAATACATCACAATGTAAGTGTAATTATAAGGGAGTGTCTATTTACACTAAGTGCATATAGCCCGCCTTGTTGGCAGGGTTAGGGTTAGGTTAGGTTTTGTGAATACGGGCCCTGATGAATAAGATCAGAACGAACCTTTGATTTGTATTAAATATTTAAAAAATCTATTCTGTGCCATTTTTCATCGACAGTCAGTTCACTGTAATTTACATGCTTATGTCATAATTCTTAATATTCAAAGTAGTTCCGCTGTCAACGCGTTACTGTTTAAGATGAATTAAATATGTTTAACATCGTACCGTGCAAACATTCAACTACTTCAAAAGACTGTAATGAACTAAACTCAACAGGTATGAAATATGATCAGGAAGAGAAAAACGCTGTAAATGAGAAGACGAACACTGGACTGCTGATTATTTATTACTATTTATTAAAAATTATTTATTACTGTATTCAGAATGTACAGTGCCCGGGAGGTGACATTTTCGATTCACTTAGTTTTGTCGTGGCCACGACATAATAACTCGTGGGAACGTGATATTATGTCGTGGCCATGAGATCATTTTGTCGAGGTAAGACATCCTTATGTCGTGGCCTCGAGATGCTATGTTGAGGGAACCATAGACATAATAAATACATTACAAATCAAAGGTTGAGGAAGCTGCAGGAGGAATGAAGAAACGTGTAACAGAAGCCATGAGAGGGGTGGAATACATCCGTACAACCACTGACTGCTGGAGTTCAAAGCGGCACAGCTTTATAGGTATGACAGCGCACTGGATTGACCCAGACAATCTACACCGATGCTCTGCAGCGCTTGCCTGTCGACAATTAAAGGGGTCGCACACGTTTGATGTACTTGCAGCTGCGATACATGACATACACTCTGAATTTGAGATCCATGAAAAAGTTGTCTGTATAACAACAGACAATGGATCAAATTTTTTGAAAGCCTTTCGTGTCTATGGAGGTGAGAACATACACGGCAACAATACAGAAAGTGCAACAGCAACCCCATCAGAAGATGAGGATGAATCTGACACTCAAGATGAGGAGAAATGTGAGGAGATTGAATATGTTGAGGTTGCTGAAATTCTAGCCAAGGATGATCTTGAATTTCATTTGCCCAAGAATCAACATTGTGCTTGCCATCTTCTGAACCTGGTTTCCACCGTGGATGTTGACACTGCTCAATCGGATGAAACATACAAAAAGTTATCAAGTTCATCCTTCTCCAAATCTGGCCTTGTGGAACAAGAGTGGTTGGTCCAACAAAGCTGCAGAGATAATGGAAGAGGAATGTAGTATGCAGTTAATTCGTCCAAATGCCACACGATGGAACTCTTTGTTTCTTTCAGTGGAGAGGATCCTGAAGATCATGAAGGAAAAGGGAGATGGTGCTTTCCGGAATCTCTGTGTGGAATTCAAAATCCCCATGTGAGTAATGTTAAAATGTAATGATGCTATGCATTTTCTTTTAAAGTTTCTTTCAGAGACTTTATGCCTTTTTCCACCAGCAAAAGTGAATATTTGTATGCCATCAAGGCATCCTGAATTGTCAGATGAAATAATGGATATTTTTTTACTATTCATTCAAACATGGGAAACAGGAGGGGTAGCAGCAAATCATTACAAATTAATGCAAATTGTTCTGCTATCCTATGATGAAACATTTCTATCCTGATTGAGTAGCATCTATATTTTGCAGTAATCAGCTACTTTAAATGGTCGTAAACAAGGTTTTTCTTTTATAGGTTCACTCCTGCAGAAAAGGCCTTCCTTGGGGAATATGTCACAGCTAACAGAACATAAACCTGACAATAAGATCGTTAGGCTATAATTACCCTATATGTATGGACAAGTGTTATGGGAATATATCAAATGCATACACTGTGAAAATTAAACCACCGTTAGCAAACTCGGACCATGATACAGTGCAGCTTATTCCTGTGTATCGCACCTTGCTGAAGTCGTGTAAGCCTGTAGGTAAGGTGGTGAGACTTTGGTCTCAGGAGAAAATTGAGATATTAAGGGGCTGTTTTCTTTGTACGGACTGGGAGGTGCTGTATGACTCAGATATTGACAGACATAATGAAATCAGGACTGCATATGTTAAGTTTTGTATAGACTCTGTAATACCAGTTAAACGGATTAAACATTATTCAAATAATAAGCTCTACATAACCAAGGAGGTTAAGGAGTGTATTAATCAGAAACACTTCGCTTTTAAACAACGGGATTCAGAACTTTTGAAATTGGCTCAGAAAAAGCTTAATTATAAATTAAGAGAAACTAGTAAGAGGTATAGTTAATTGATAGTGATCTGAGTAAAAGTTCAAAAAAGTTGTGGTCTAAGGTAAGGTGTTTAACAAATATGACTCCTAAAAGGATGAGCATGCATGCTGTCAATGAGCAAATAATGGTAAATGAGCTCAATGATTTTTACTGTAGGTTCAATGTGGATTCTTATGATTGTAGTGATGTATTGGAGGCTATTCGGATTGATGATTCCGTATCAAAACCTCAAATGACTCTGACTGACGTTGTTAAGGTTTTTAAAGGTCTTGACATTAAAAAGGCAACTGGGCCGGATGGACTTTCTGCTTCTATTTGAAAAACTTTTGTAGAGGAACTAGCCCTAGCATGGGTGGATATTTTTCAGAGGTCTATTTATCTACATATTATACCAGCTATTTGGAAAAAATCTATTATTATACCAGTTCCAAAGAGAACTAGCCCTCAGGAGTACAACGATTATCGCCCAGTTGCCTTAACTTGTATTGTAATGAAGTGTTTGGAGAGGATTATGGTGGGGAGGCTTAAGGAAGAGGTCAAGGACCATCTTGATCCTTATCAGTTCGCTTATCAAATCAACATTAATGAAAACACACTGTTGAAATCATTTTAACTTTGAGCGCCACTTTAGAAGGCTCAGCTGACCAGCTATGCGTCAATGCTAAGACAGAGATTTCGCTTTCCTTGGACATGACAACCTATTTTCACAAATATATATGACTCAGCCTGGAGGACAGACGCAAGTAATCGCACACGCTCAGTCGATCTCTCTCTCATTCACTGTCTGTTTAGGCTTGTTAAGTGCAAATCTACGGCGCCTCTGTACAAATCAGCATGGTACACATTATGTTATCATTACTAACTTGTTTAATATTCAGTCCACATGCATGAATTGTAAAACGAGAAGGGCATAACCTTACGAAAAAAGAAAACACGCCAAAATCACGGTTGCTGCGGTTCTTGCATTCCTCTGCGGTTTGCTAGTCAATAGCGCGGTATTGCGGTATTGCGATATTGCGGTTATCGCGACAGCCCTAGCCTGGTAGATGCAATCCTTGCAGGTGTGAACAAGCGCTTTGGGGACATGCTCAATGATCCTGAGCTGATTGCGGCTGCAGTCCTGCTTCCAAAGTTTAAAACTTACTGGACAACTGATGCTGCCATCTTCAAACTCGGTTTGTTGACATAGGCATATAAAACTAAATGAAGAGCAGTGACATGCTAATTAGTACAGATTTATATATATACAGTGGGTACGGAAAGTATTCAGACCCCCTTAAATTTTTCACTCTTTGTTATATTGCAGCCATTTGCTAAAATCATTTAAGTTAATTTTTTTTCCTCATTAATGTACACACAGCACCCCATATTGACAGAAAAACACAGAATTGTTGACATTTTTGCAGATATATTAAAAAAGAAAAACTGAAATATCACATGGTCCTAAGTAATCAGACCCTTTGCTCAGTATTTAGTAAAAGCACCCTTTTGATCTAATACAGCCATGAGTCTTTTTAGGAAAGATGCAACAAGTTTTTCACAACTGGATTTGGGGATCCTCTGCCATTCCCTCTTGCAGATCCACTCCAGTTCTGTCAGGTTGGATGGTAAACATTGGTGGACAGCCATTTTTAGGTCTCTCCAGAGATGCTCAATTGGGTTTAAGTCAGGGCTCTGGCTGGGCCATTCAAGAACAGTCACAGAGTTGTTGTGAAGCCACTCCTTCGTTATTTTAGCTGTGTGCTTAGGGTCATTGTCTTGTTGGAAGGTAAACCTTCGGCCCAGTCTGAAGTCCTGAGCACTCTGGAGAAGGTTTTAGTCCAGGATATCCCTGTACTTGGCCACATTCATCTTTCCCTCGATTGCAACCAGTCGTCCTGTCCCTGCAACTGAAAAACACCCCCACAGCATGATGCTGCCACCACCATGCTTCACTGTTGGGACTGTATTGGACAGGTGATGAGCAGTGCCTGGTTTTCTCCACACATACCGCTTAGAATTAAGGCCAAAAAGTTCTATCTTGGTCTCATCAGACCAGAGAATCTTATTTCTCACCATCTTGGAGTCCTTCAGGTGTTTTTTTAGCAAACTCCATGCGGGCTTTCATGTGTCTTGCACTGAGGAGAGGCTTCCGTCGGGCCACTCTGCCATAAAGCCCCGACTGGTGGAGGGCTGCAGTGATGGTTGACTTTCTACAACTTTCTCCCATCTCCCGACTGCATCTCTGGAGCTCAGCCACAGTGATCTTTGGGTTCTTCTTTACCTCTCTCACCAAGGCTCTTCTCCCCCGATAGCTCAGTTTGGCCGGACGGCCAGCTCTAGGAAGGCTTCTGGTCGTCCCAAACGTCTTCCATTTAAGGATTATGGAGGCCACCGTGCTCTTAGGAACCTTAAGTGCAGCAGAAATTTTTCTGTAACCTTGGCCAGATCTGTGCCTTGCCACAATTCTGTCTCTGAGCTCTTCAGGCAATTCCTTTGACCTCATGATTCTCATTTGCTCTGACATGCACTGTGAGCTGTAAGGTCTTATATAGACAGGTGTGTGGCTTTCCTAATCAAGTCCAATCAGTATAATCAAACACAGCTGGACTCAAATGAAGGTGTAGAACCATCTCAAGGATGATCAGAACAAATGGACAGCACCTGAGTTAAATATATGAGTGTCACAGCAAAGGGTCCGAATACTTAGGACCATGTGATATTTAAGTTTTTCTTTTTTAATAAATCTGCAAAAATGTCAACAATTCTGTGTTTTTCTGTCAATATGGGGTGCTATGTGTACATTAATGAGGAAAAAAAATTAACTTAAATGATTTTAGCAAATGGCTGCAATATAACAAAGAGTGAAAAATGTAAGGGGGTCTGAATACTTTCCGTACCCACTGTATAGACAGTTTTAGCTTTAATTTCTAGCAATATTATATATTAGCAAAGTAGATTCCATTTTTATTTATTTCTCTTATTAAATTATCTACTTTGCTAATATTGTTAGCTAAGCTTTTTGTTAGCTTGTTAGTTAGTTGTTAGCTAAATATTGTATTTTATTGTAGTGGTCTACACTGGTATTTTTTCAAGTAAACATTTGAGATACATTTGATAATTAAATATAACAAAACTGAGAGCTTCATTACATTTTGTGAGCTATGACACAGACAGAAATAATTAATTATATATTTGCAATACATTCGAGTGAAGGTTTCTAAATAAAATACAAAATATTTTTTATAGTTTTCTATAAAAATAAATAAATTGAAAACCTTGCAATGAACATAAACTTGTATTATACTATTTTTCTGCAAAGTTTCATTTGAATCATATTATTATGAAAAGTTCTATACAAATACATTTGAATTGAACTGAACATGTTTCTCTTATATTCTGACACAGAAACAAGATAAACTATTAATTTGACGTGCCTTTAATTTGCAAAGTAAATATATTCCAAATAATATTTCAATTATTTATTTTTGGTTTTAGTACAATGACAAATAAAAACCAGTCATTTAATTTGGGAGAATGTTTGTCCTTATAAGCTTTCTATTTATTTAAGAATTTATGTATGTATGTACAGTAAGTATTCATTTTGCACAGTATAAATGGATTTTCATACATGAAAATAAATTATATTTCTACTGTTTCTATTTTATGAAGGGGGTCCCACACAAGGGGATCATCATATAATGGATCCTTGTTGTTAAAAAGTTAGAAAATCCCAGCTTTAAATAAACCAGACAGAGATGTCCACAAAGTGTCACAAACAAATACTGTAAGCAGATGAAAACAGTATGTAAATATCACTTCTCTTGTTTTCCAACCAAATCATATGGTGGAGAATTACAAACAGATTCAGGACTCAGCACGTCTTTCCAGCAGCAGAGAAGCATTTGTCAGAGTGCCAACATCGTCCCATTTCCATATCTGAAATTAAAATGAGCTCCACAGAAATGCCAGTGTCCCTTTGACACACTGCTTTAATATACACACCCCGCTGCACGCAATAAAGAGCAAATACATTGCACCAATACAATACACAATTTATACACACTCGCCGGCTGTCCACCTCTTGTGTTCTGATCAGCATCAACAACAGCATTTCAAAAAGAATGAACTATGTGATATTATAATTTTAAAAGCACTAAAAATGCTTATGAATGAATTTTTAAATTGTTGCAGAAACATGACCAAATGTGTATTGTATTTAGGTCTTGACTTCATAAAGGGAAATATGGAGGAGAACTCTCAGCTTACAAGTGATGCCACTTCATCAGAGGAAGAGGATTTCTTCAAGCCATTGTTCCAAAATGGCAGCCATGGGGCAAACTGAGCCAAATGTTGTGGGGTAAATTGTGTCAGCATTTTAGCTTACTCCATCATAAGGCACTGTAGTTAAGTTAAATCTCTGAATTATAAAATGGTATTTTAATGTGATATGTTACTGGTTTAGTTTATCATATTATTTGCAGTTTATTTGATAGCGACAGTGTACAAGTGCACCAAATCCTTCTCTGATAAGAACCAGAAAATGCTTTTCATCACATTATAATCAGATATATTTTTCCACCTGTAGTCACTAATGGCCAACAAACTCTCTGTTTAGTCTGTTTTTAGGAAGGCTACAACTTTAGAGTTCAACTTATTGTTTCAGAAATGCAAACAATAAAATTTTGTGGTTTTATGTTGTTAAAGTTAACTTTAAGAAAAGAAATATGACTGTTTGTAAAAGGAAATTATTAAATTCGTTTTTAAATTATTTATTTCACAT
>NW_015641016.1:50521-52685 GCF_001515625.1 Sinocyclocheilus rhinocerous
TTACCCCACCCGGAGAAAAAACTGAGCCATGGGAACACTTTTTTATAAGAAGCCATATTTTTAGAACCCTTTGTCATAGATACATTCTGATCATTTAAAATGATCGGAATACTTTCATTTGGATAGGATAGATGCTTTCATTGTACTTCTGCGTCATTTTCCCTAAGCTTGAGGACCACACAAGTAAAAAGTGGCTGATCTTACCCCACTCTCCACTATAAGTATTAGACATTTAATTTAATATTTTACAGCATAAATCTATATTATATTCTAATAAAAAACTAATTTAGAAAATGTATACTATTTTTTAAACTATTTATAGGCCTACTATTAATATGGTTTTAATAAAATATGATGTGTTATAGATTACTAGTATCAAGACAAGTAATTATAATGGGAAATATACTTAATTACAAGAATTAAAGTGTGACAAACTGCTAAATATTATATATGATGATTTACCTGCTGGCTTGCTGGAGCTTTGAATTCATTTTTGCAATGTTGAACTGCCTTTAGCAGCCTCCCTTCGCTTTTTCTCTCTTTGTCTGTCTTTTTTTTTGTCTACAAAGTGTGCCAACAACAGCAAATTTGGTGTTATTTATATTAGACTGTGCACGGCCCTGGTGCGCTGAATGCTGTTACCGGAAACTATCGAGTAGTACTAAGCAGAAAGTGGAAGAAGTTATGCAAGTAGTCCATTGGGCGGGTTTTGAGTCGGCTTTGGGCAATACAACAAGTCATGTTGTTTGTTTGTTGTTGTTATAAAACGAATAAAAATAATATGGCAAAAAGTCTCAGTTGAAAATAATGTAAAAAGCAAATGTTCGTAAAAAGCTCGTTCGTGTAGTGTGTGGAAAAGACCAGAGACAACACAAATTAATCATTAATGACTGACAGCAAAAGTGCGTGACGAGAGAGAGAGAGAGAGAGAGAAAGAGAGAGAGAGAGAAACGAAAGTAAAAAAAAAAGTCCTTAAAGTAGGATTAAATTATAGTTTGACTGACAGCAAAAGTGCATGACAAAAGATAGGCTGTTGTACAGAAAGTCTGTAAAACTGACGATGTTATAGACGGTGAAAATAGGATAGATGTTTTATCCTTAAACTATTAGCAGCGAGTTTTGTTATTTGTATTAAATGCGTAAATTAGGTTATTATTTCCTGTCTTGAACAATTTTAAGCAAATACTGTATGTGCAACTGCTGAAACAATTTAATAATAGAAACGAAAGTAAAAAAAAAAAAAGTCCTAAAAGTAGGATAAGATTACAGATAGGCCTAATTTATGACACAATGCTAGTACACATATAGTTTGCTAAACTCAAATCTTACCTGAAATATGCGCCATTTTATCACCAACACCTTGAAGTTTAAGCTGAAAGTGTGTTTGACTGACGATACAATGAATGATAAAGAAGGACCTGGTTGCAACCTGCAGGACGGGACGGCCCAATGACGTCAACGCTTCAGCAGATTTTCATTTCCGCTATTAATTTCTGCAGCGGAGAAAGGCCAAAATAAATAAATAATTAAATATATAAATAACGGATACTGAAAAAGCAGAGGTGCTGGGACAAGCCTTTATTAAAGTGCACAGAAATAGCTATATTTCTTATGAAATGAGAAGATGCAGGGAACTTTACTTTATTCCTAATGCAAAAGAAAAAAGAGGTCCCTCTGTTTGTATAGGCCTACATTGAATAGGAATTTCACAAAGTATGAATTAAAGAGGGCCCTTTCTGGAGTTAAACAGGCATCACCAGCAGGGCCGTGCACAGACATTTTGAGGGGCAGTGGCCCAAACTAAAAAAAAGGGGCACAAGGAGGGGGGTGCTTGTTAATACAAAGTATCCAGTTGTTACAAATATACAATTAAAAGTGAAGACAGCACACTCTGTAATAACTGACATTATTGTCGATGTTTTGATAAGAGTGGGCTCTCCCTCACTCTCTGAGCCTGCTTCTGCCTCATCTTCAATGGAAGTAGGGGAGAGTGGGGTAAGTTGAGCCAGTGGGTAAGTTGACCCACCCCCTGTTTCTTGGCAACTGTACATCTGTACAACTGTCGTTACTGGTTTAGTTTATCATATTATTTGCAGTTTATTTGATAGCGACAGTGTACAAGTGCACCAAATCCTTCTCTGATAAGAACCAGAAAATGCTTTTC
>NW_015641016.1:52833-53051 GCF_001515625.1 Sinocyclocheilus rhinocerous
TTTCACATGGGTTTGAATCAGATTTGTATTTGTCATCATTTTACACCCAGATGGTGCATCTTACCCACTGACTTGACTCGGGTCAAGTTACCCCTAACCCGGGGCAAACTGAGCCATGGGAACACTTTTTTATAAGAACCATTATTTTTAGAACCCTTTGTCATAGATACATTCTGATCATTTAAAATGATCGGAATACTTTCATTAGGATAGGATAG
>NW_015641016.1:53130-56751 GCF_001515625.1 Sinocyclocheilus rhinocerous
GGATAAGTAAAAAGTGGCGAAGCTGACCTTACCCCACTCTCCACTATAAGTATTAGACATTTAATTTAATATTTTACAGCATAAATCTATATTATATTCTAATAAACAACTAATTTAGAAAATGTATACTATTTTTTTAACTATTTATAGGCCTACTATTAATTTGGTTTTAATAAAATATGATGTGTTATAGATTACTAGTATCAAGACAAGTGACATTTGATTAGACATTCTAATTCTAAGAACATGGATACTTTGTACAAGTTGTTAGCGCTTTTAGAAGGCCAAGTCATTACCGACAAAAATAAAAACAAACAAACTACCAACTAATTACTAATTCAGTGGATCAACCACTGACTAATGTGGATTGTAATGCATCTACCTGGTAATGCAACGACCTTCGGGGACTGTGGTCTCCACTCTCCAGAGAGCGGCACACAGATTGTGAGTGATGCTGCGGCGGGGGCGGGAAACACGGAGTGGATTAGCGGAATCAGCGGATCTTTAGCGGAGCGGGAACAGACAGCTTTGAGCTGGGGTGAAGAGGGGATTGGTGAGAGGGGCACCTCAGCCGATGAGGGCAAAGGGGCAGTGGCTCTAGCCACCGTGCCACCTCCCTGTGCACGGCCCTGATCACCAGAAAGAGATAAGATTTGTAATTAAATAACGCATCATTAAATGTTATTTTGTCCCTTTTTTTTATAAGATATATGTGTTATGGAATACCTCAAGGGAGTGTGTGCAGACCTATACTTGTCAATATAATGATTAATGACATCATTTCACATATTGAACAGAAAGGTCACTGTATGCAGATTATGAAACTTCATGGAAGAAATGATGAAATGTCATACATGCAGACAGCAGTAGTTGAAGTGGAAAGATGGACAGGAAAATTGGAATTTCATTTGTCAGCATCAAAAACAAAAGTATTTTTTTAAAGACAAGACTTCAACATAAGTTTATTTTCTGTTCCCTATTGTGTCTGTATTTACTTCCTGTGTTTTAGTTCATGTTTCCCTTTTGTCTGCTTGTTAGTTGTCATAGTTATTGATTTGCTTCAACCCCCTTGTTACCTAGTTTTCCCATGTATATATACCCTTGTGTTTGGCCTTAGTTCTTTGTCTGGTGTTGTCCTTTTTGGCTGTTTTGTGTGCCCATTGTCTTGCCTTGTCTTGTCCTGCCCCACCCCTGCCTGGATGTACTTTTTTCTTTATTTTTTTTCTTTAAATGTTTAGCTGCATTTGGATCCTCACTCTTCTCCTTCCATCGACCATGTTACATCGTTTCTGTAATAAGCAAGTGTTTTGTAGAGTGGTGGTGTCATTTTCATACAAACGTTTCATTATATTCACATTCAGGATTAAAAAAATAAATAAAAAATGCAACACAAACACAGATCAGACATTGTCATCAGGCCCCTGTGATGACAATGTCTGATCTGTGTTGCATTTTTTTTTTTTAAGCTTGTGAAACAGGAATATCAACTTCTAGAAGGCACATGTTGCTGCATGTTTGCTTTCATTTTCTTGTAAATCATGTTCAAACAATATTGTGACATTTTAAGGAATGTTTGGGGAATTAAGGCTGATCTTGAATGTGGATATAATGAAACGTTTGTATGAAAATGACATTCACTCTCCAGTGTACTTTGTCCCAAAACCTGAAAATATAAATGAGTCCTGTCTGATAGAGATTTCCTTCTCATCATGTTTATTCATTTACCAAGGGCAGACTTATTTCTGTAGAAAATACACCTATGAGCAATGAATGCAAAAGATTGCCATGTGATCTCCATGACTATGCATTTAAGCACTCATGTTTCCTTGTTGTGTTTGTTCCCTGTAACTGCTGTTGATGAGTTTCATGTGTTTCATGTTCAAGTCAAGTGCACTTTGATTCAACTCAACTCTCCTCCAGTGGATACTTGTTACAGCCCCTGACCCACACTCTAGTTATTAACAATGTAAAACACCTAAAGGGTATTTAAGCAGAGTCACAACAATGTATTGAATGAAGTACAAAACAGAACAGAGTGAAAAAGGTTTAATTGCTAAAAATCTTCTCACTTTCTGAATGTACACTCAAAAAAAAAAAGTTGTTGAACAAACTTAAATTAAGGATTTTTTTCCCCATGAAATTGAATTATATTTTCCCAACAAAATCTAACTTTTTTGAAATTATTTGTTGTAATCTTGTTGCATGAAATTACATTGATTTAGTCAAAACTAAAAAAAAAAAAATATTGCCCATTCCTACCAGATAAAGTTTTGCCATGGCTAATAAAGAAAAATTTGTCAGGCTAACTACATTTAATTTTGCCATGCCTATAAAATAATGCCATGTCAACTACATACATTTTTGTCTAGGATAAAATTGCCAACATTATTCTTTTAGCTAATTTAATTCTACAGTTACTTCCAAATGAAAGTGAAATATCTGTGTTCAATTAGCTACATTAAAACCTATTTTTACATAGTAACAATAAAGTGTATACCTATAGTCGGTGTCACACCTTTGGACTGTTTTGTTGTTTTCATTCCACATGTGTTCTGTGACCTAGTTTCTGTCTCCCATTGATTGTGTAATTTGGTTCGGGTGTGTCTTGTTTATCATCCTCATTTGCTTTAGTATTTAAGTTGTAGTCTGTCCTGTGTTCCGCTGTCCGGTTTACTTCGTCCCTACGTGTTTATCCTGCCTGTATGTGTTGTGAATTACCCTGTGTGGATTTATTAAAAATACGTTTTGCCTTCATCTTCTTTGTGAGAGAGTTTATTATTCACCATAGCGAGACAGTCGGTAACACTTTAGAATAATGGTCCATTGTTAACAAGCAACTATTCAGGAAGTAATAGTACTACATTAACACTTAAAGGTAGGGTAAGCATTTCTGGTAGCCAATGTTGACATTTGAAATCACCAAAACAAACACGCCCCTACCCACAAAGCAAAACCAATGTTACACATTGTCTACACCGGACGCGAGTGGCGCGGCCCGACGCGACAAATACTATGGAACTCATTATTATCAGTGATGCGGTCTACACCATAGATATATGTACATATCTATAGTCTACACTGGATGCGGCGAGGCACGACAAATCCCCGACAGAAAACTGCTGCTGCGTTCTATTCAGGACGTATTGACACAAATTTCAAATGATTTTCAACGGTCGCTTTGTCGCGTCCAGTGTACTAGGCAGACTTTAGCTGTTGCAGCGCAGACACGGTGTTACTCACCTATCGAGAAGAAACAAAGCAACCTCGGCGTCCGATCGCAGGCCTTCCACTCCTTGAGTTCTCTCCAGCGCTGGAAAGCTGATCCGATATTTACACGGGTCCTACTTCTTGCCTTATTGCCTTAAGCCTTCTTTTGTTCCGCAGACATTTTCCTCTTCTGTGTTTTTTATCCGCCGCTCGGCTCGCTAATGTCCATTAGGGATGGGCGATACCACTTATTTTGTTTTCGATACGAGACCGATATTTTTCAAGGCAGTATCGTTGCTATCGATACCGATACGATACTTCTGAACAAAACTTTTAAATTATTAAATTTATTAAATTACTAAGAGTAAAATGGGTAATGATAACCACTTAACTTTGTTTAAAACGCATTTTAAC
>NW_015641016.1:56876-58544 GCF_001515625.1 Sinocyclocheilus rhinocerous
GTTAATGCTTTCTTATGATACTTTTGGGAAGTGCAGCCCTGTTTGAATGCAGTGTCAGAAGTGAGTGAACGCTCTCTGTGATGGATTGGTTCTGTCTTGAAACATTTGCGTGTGTTCAGATGAGCAGGAATATAGTTCTATCCTGCACAATTATTTACTAACATAGGTTATTCGTCCAATTCAATGCATTATTTTTTTGTTAAATAAACAAAATCACTGGTAAATAAAACACACCTTAGTATCGATATTTATTGTTTGAGTATCGATACTTTCGATACTCGAATCAGTATCGATATATCGATACTTCGGATCGATACGCCCATCCCTAGAGCAGTGTTGCCAGATTGGGCGTTTTTGAATTTGATTGTGCGGGTAAAAATTGGCTTGGGCGGGTGGACAAAAATTTGGGCATCAATATATCGATACTTTCGATCGATACGCCCATCCCTAATGTCCATCCTGTGCACGAACGAACGCTCTCTCCTCCACATCATGAGTAGACACGCCCATTACTGCTGATTGGCTACAAGTTTGTTTTGCTAGTCAGCCCGAATCAGTTTTCTAAAGCGTTTTTGAAAAATCGCTTACCCCACCTTTAATAATATTAACTAATAGAGAAGCAAGATTAAGCAGTAAGTAGTACAATTTTAAGACAAAGGTAGTTCCTTATTAGATATTCGATAATTACTAAATAAAAATATCTTCATTGAGGACTACTTGCGAACTATGACCAATTGATAAAGAATAACCAATTAATTACTAATCACAACAGTAATGTCTTGTTCACGAGTTCGCACTAACATATAATGTGATTGAGCAATTAGTAGCATATTTAGCGTGCTGTCCAGAGGGAGGTCTCCGAGCTCGGGTTAAAGCCCGAACCCAGAGAACTCCCCAAAAGAAGCTAATGGCATGAGACAGCAGCCCCCAAAAATATGCGTGCCGTGAAGAAAAGTAGGGTGTGCGATGAGGCGGCAGGGCGACTGGAAGGGGTAGTGCGGTGCTTGAACGGGAGCTGCCGCTCTCCACGTCGGATGGCAAGCCCTACCTTCCGCCGAATAAGGAGCACGATGGAAGGCCAGGTGAGGGACTCTCACTGCGTCCGAAGGGAGCTGCTGCACTGGATGGTAGAGCCCTGTCCGATGCGGAAAAAGCAAATGGGGCTCAAAACGATGGATGGAGAGCTCTCACTGCGACCGAAGGGAGGGAGCCCTGTCCAATGCTGAATAAGCCATTAGGCTCGAACCAACGGATGGAGGCACTGCGGCAGTAGTATCAAATTAAGCAGGCACTGCAACGGCAGAATTGAACTGAGCAGGGTGCTACGTCAGCAGTATCAAATGAGCGGGGCACTGCGGCGGCAGTATCAAATTAAGAGGGGCACTGCGGCGGCAGTTTCAAATGAGCGGGGCACTGCGGCGGCAGTATCAAATTAAGAGGGGCACTGCGGCGGCAGTTTCAAATGAGCGGGGCACTGCGGCGGCAGTATCAAATTAAGAGGGGCACTGCGGCGGCAGTTTCAAATGAGCGGGGCACTGCGGCGGCAGTATCAAATTAAGAGGGGCGCTGCAGCGGCGGTATCAAATTAGTATCGAATTCCTGCGGCGGCAGTATCAAATGAGCAGGGCACTGCAGCGGCAGTATCAAATTAAGCAGGGTAAGCAGGGC
>NW_015641016.1:58715-58816 GCF_001515625.1 Sinocyclocheilus rhinocerous
GATGTTTTTGAAACCAAAAACACCAAAAACGGTGGTTACAGTCATCGACAAAAAGAGGGTCAAGAGGGGATGTAGACTGAGAGCTTCTGAAGCTTCTGAAT
>NW_015641016.1:60024-63489 GCF_001515625.1 Sinocyclocheilus rhinocerous
ACGTCTTAAAAGTGAACAATTGGGTTCTTTGTGGAAACTAATTTATGAATATGATATCCCCCAAATAAGTCAGCTACAAGTTGAAATTGTGACTACTACTCTTACCAAAGGATGGATGGATGTTCTATGAATAATAATAACAAATAATATTTCACTTAAAACATTTTATAATTAGGAAGTGATGCTGATAAGCTCATGATTGAATAAGTTCACAGTTATAAGCTCTATTTCGTGTCAGTTCAATGTCTCCAACTCCAAAAGACCCACTCGTAAAATATCACTAGTGCCTCACAGAAATGTATGACTGTACAGTATGTGTCACATATAAAATATTTTAAATAACTTATTAAATTACTTAGTAATTACTGACCTTAAGGAACTACTAGTGATCTGGACCATTATTTTAAAGTGAAAAACATGTTAACCCCTCAGTAATTACTCACAAGCAAGTTGATAAGTTATTTAACATATTTTATATCTGACACATACTATACAGTCATACCTTTCTGTGAGGCACTAGTGATATTTTACCAGACACTGTAATCTGGATTATGTAGTTTTGTGCTTAACACTATATAAATGCAGTCAATGTCTTCATTAAGGATGTAAATTGTTTTTGTCAAGATAACATCATTTATATTCAAGAGAAGTCCTCCCCAGCCTACTGTCACTAAAGGCAGGTCTTTTGGAGTTGGAGACATATTGAACTGACACGAAATAGAGCTCATAATCGTAAACTAATTCAATCATGAGTTTATCAGCATCACTTTCTAATTGGACTTTGGTTTCTGTAGGTGAAGAAGTTGAAGCATCACATGTGAGATGGAGGAATCTGTTCAGACAAAGACTCTAAAAGTGCTTCATTTAGTCACAGAAATCATATTAAATCATGTAGTGTTCAAATAGGCAGTTCAAATAGGCAAAACATTTTATTGTTCAGTCCCATTCACTCTCTTTCCATCATGCACTGGGAAATGAATAATTAACAATGTTGTATTAGATGTATTTTTGCCAGTTTGTGTCTCTCATGTTTGTCTGGTTTTCGTCTCAGAGCTCAATGAGTAAGGATCATCCCTGGTTGAAGCTGGTTTATCATGACCCCTGCTATCGTCTTCCTCAAACTCAGGCTCCGGTTCATTCCCATCACCGCCCCGCGACCCTTAACCCCTTCCTGGAGGATAATGAGAACAAGTCCTAGGATGAAGAGGTACTGAGTAAAGGTCAGAACCATCCATTATACTGTAAAATCAGTCATGGATAGGGAATGAAATGCATTATTAATTTCCCTTTCAGAGTCATGTGATTTCTCTATGATGTTCAACCTGTGTTTGAAATTATTATCATGTGTAACCAGTTAGCAGACGTCTGAAGCTCAGGCTGAAGAGTCACCATTTGTGGTTGTGGGTTGATATTTTTCTCTTTGCAGTCTTACAAGATATTGTGTGTGCTTGTGTTTGTGTTAACATCAGACCTTCTCAGTGTTTTTCTCTTTGTCAAGCAAAACCCTTTCAGTTGCGAAACCTCAGTTGAACACAAACCCCAAACCTCATCTTCAGTTCCCATTATGCATCGGGCCACAGCTCCAGCTCATGGTTTCATGAGTGTGCATGAGGTGGCATCCGGCCTGAAAGCGCTTGCTCGTCAGCACATAAGCATACCCACCGGAGAGAGACTGATTGAGGTGACGCGCGGGTTTGAAGAGAGAAGTGGTTTTCCACAGTGCGCTGGGGCAATAGATGGGACCCATATTCCCATTTTAGACCCCAGAGACAACGCGTCAGACTACTACAATAAGAAAGGCTGGCATTCCATCCTACTACAAGCAGTTGTTGATCATTGAGGCAGGTAAAATTGGAAGCATTCATCAATAACACATAAAATGTTACTGTAGTATTTGTTATCAGCTGCACGTTGTAAGAATTATGCACTTTTTTACTATCACTTTTTATTTTTTATATCACTGTAAAGCTGCTTTGAAACTTTGAATCTGTATTGCATAAAGTGCAATATAAATAAAGGTGACTTCTTACTTTCAGGTTCACAAACATAAACATTGGATGGCCAGGCAACGTACATGATGCACGTGTGTTGCGGAACTCAGTGATATTTGATCTGGCAGAATGTGGAGAGCTTTTCCCAGCTGTAAGTGCCATGCATTTTAGTTGGTATTTTGGAAGTAATTTATGTGCCACAATCAGAAAAAGTTGCAGAGTTCTATTTAATTGTAACAGTAGCCTCTGTGTTTTAGTTTTTATACTTTTAAGGTGACAAAAAATATATCAGGAACAGCTGTACCCTGTTACTGGGCAATCCTGCTTACCCATTGTTAAATTGGCTCATTAAACCATACAACAACAATGGATACCTAACAAGGGAGCAGAAGTACTTTAAACAGAAGCTCAGCAAGGCACGAGTATCAGTTGAGTGTGCGTTTGGCAGGCTAAAAGGAAGGTGGAGGTGCATAAGTAAGCGACTTGATGTACATCTGGAGAACGTTCAAAACATTAATTTGTGACTGCCTGCTGTGTTCTTCACAACATTTGTGAGACACAAGGAGAGAGGTGTGAAAATGAGTGGTACACCTGTGACTACACTTGTGAAAGTCCTGATGTTATTGACAACAACAATGTACTGGGTCCAAATCACATTTGGGAAGCTCTAACGGCTTTTTTCTTTTTTAGCCTGGACCTGTAATGTGCCTGAACAAGTAGGAGTCGTACACAAGTTGTAAATGTCAACAAAAAAAGTTAAGTATGACATGTAAGCTGTGATGAACTTTTCTGGAACTGTGTTTATTTGAAAATTCTCTTCAAAAATACAATAAAATATCAATGTTCTTAATTAAGGCTTTCTCTGTGTAACATTGTTCAAGTAGCAACCAAAAATTACATTCAATATGTCAGGAAAAACCAAATCTCTTTGTCTGCATAACAGCACTAAAATATCGAACAAATACTGCATATTTGTCAACAAAATAATAATAAAAATAAATAAATAAAAAAAACTTCAAAACAGAAATGCTGTAACTCAGTGCAAAAGCTTAATCTGCTGGTTTTAACAACAACACATAACAAAAAACAAACTAGGGCTGTGCGATATTGAAAAAAAAAAGCGATACGCGATACCTTGTTAAAAAATGCGATATTTGATATGCGATACGATATTGCTTAAAGTGTGAAAAATCTATTTAAATTATATTTTAAAATATTTAAAAATGAAAATTATATAACCAATTTGTTTCACATTCTTTCTTGCAAAAGAAAGAATCACTACAACTTCTGAAAGTGACCAGCAGTGTTTTAGCAGTACATAAAAAGTAATGTCACATCAATGCGAATGACAAAAAAATTAATGACACTAATTTTATATCATCGTGACTTTGCTTTCCATACACTTTAAGTACTTCTTCATATACCACAGCAAAAACTATAGTCTGAGAAAGTTCAAACATGATTAAAGGCAAGT
>NW_015641016.1:65223-67954 GCF_001515625.1 Sinocyclocheilus rhinocerous
CGGGAATGGCCGGCGGAGGGGTTCCGGATCGGGATCGGAGGCTCTCCAGACACCGAATGACTGTCTCCTTCCAGTCGAGGTCGGTGGTGTCTGGGAGCTCCGTGGGATGATGGAACGTTATCCCGATCCGGAACAGCGTTGCGAGGGTGAGCGGCACGAACTGGAGTAATATTATTTTTTTTTCCTTCAAATTATCATCATGGACATTGGAAACAAATATAAATTAAAGCTGCAAGCAGCATTTATCGGGGTTCAAGCGTATTAAGACCTTTCTGTACTTGAGTACATTTTTCAAGTATCTGTACTTTACTGGAGTAGTTTTATTTTGAGTAACTTTTACTTTTACTTCACTACATTCCAAAGCATAAGATCGTACTTTTTACTTCACTACATTTCATAAAACATATCGTTACTCCTTATAATATAGCACGTGCTCCGAGATGCAGAAGCGGTTTCTGAATCAAGAACGAACTGATTCTTTTCAATGAACCATTTAAATCGGTTCGCAAATCGCACCAAACGATTCATTAACAAATTAGAATGATCCGATTGCAGCTGTTCTCGAGCCGACAACTCACTGATTCAAATGAACCGTTTAGAGCAAGTCTCCAGTGAACTGAATTCACAAGTAAGAACCGGGAGATCTTGTGAGCGCGCGCGCGTCTGATGCTGCTAAAAGTAAGTTACTAATGTCGAATTTTAGGATTAATTATTGTAACTGAAAATCATATTTAGGTCAAAACTGTCAGTTGTTTGTGAACTAAATCTGCTGTAAAGGGTGATCTATTTAAGCCCGCTGAAATGCTTGAATGCAGACACATCAACATCAGTGTCTCTATGTTTTAGGTGTAAAAAACGAAACATTAAAATGACACAGATTAAATAAAATAACTCATGCATGTTCATATTCCCCACTGCCGTAACGTTAACAGTTTTATTAAAATGCTATGCATTTAGCCCTATGTGACGTCTGTTTTCATATTGTTTATCAACAGTATACATTTTTACATTGTTTGGATTAACTAGCCGAGTAGACAGATATGAATGTTTATTCATCATAACCATACTGAAAATAAGTAAATATTGTTAGCTGATGCTAACTGTCTATAGCTAACAAGCTTGCTGGTGCTAAGTTGAGGTAATTCTTAGATATAAAGTCCAAATATTTTTATTCAACCACCTAGATAGATTACATCTGAGGGAAAAGGGAAAAGTGTGATGTTCAGAACATGGTAACTACAGTAATTATCAAAGTGGGAAGTGATGCCCTCTGGGGGCATTTGGCCAGGGGTGTTTTTACACCACAGACAAGGTTTGAGAAGAAAAAAATCATTATGAAAATATAATTATATTTTCCTTAAAATGTCCTTCCTAACTTCAGGCCTTATTCTCATCTCATCTGTGATGTTCTGCAAAACAAATTTTAAAACACTTTTTTTCTTACTGGTGAAAATCAGATGGTCAAATCTGTTTTCTCTCAGGTACATCGCAGTGTAAGCTTCACAGCTTGAACATTACTACATCACTCTCGTCAACGTAGTCCATATCAACAACAAAAATATATCTTGACTCCATATAGTGGTTATTTTGGGAAAATCCCAGGTATTTTGAGCAGTAGGATTATAAAAAAGATGTGCTGATATAAAATTAAATTAAGTAGCCTATATAAAATTGCAAAATAAATCTATCAGTACTTTTCTACTTAAGTACATAAACAATCTAGTACTTTTGTACTTTCATTCGAGTAAAATTGAAAAAGGAGTACTTTTACTTTTACTGGAGTAATATTTTATTATACGTATCTGTACTTTTACTCAAGTACTTGATTTGTGTACTTCGTCCACCACTGAATATGAGTTACTTTGGATGTAAATATCAGCAAAATGTATAAATGTAATTGTTACGTCAACATGTATGTTGTTAAGTCAGTAGTATCCAGTATTTAGACTTTCAGAATATCTTCTAATGTTTTTCCAAAATAAAGGTTTGCAATGACACAAGGCTGTGTATATTACCAGTCAAAAGGTTTGGGGTCAGTATTTATTTATTTGAAAATAATTAATACTTTTAGCAAGGATGCATTAAACTGACAATGAATGTAAAGATTTCTATTTCAAACAAATGCTGTTCCTTTGAACTTTCTATTCATCAAGGAGTCTTAAAATCGTATCATGTTTTCAACAAAAATATTAAGGAGCACAACCAGTTTCAACATTGATAAAAATATGAAATGATTCTCGAGCACCAAATCAGCATATTGCAATGATTTCTGAAGGATCATGTGACACTTAAGACTGAAGTAATCGCTGCTGAAAATTCTACCATCTTTTTTTACCATCATGAACTGCCTTTGTTATTACTTTGTACTGTTCTCTGAGGTCCACTTATAATGTTATCAAGATTTTTACATGAAAAACAAACAAACAATATTTTAGCAGTAATAGGTTATTTTCTGTCCTGTTCTGACCCCCTCTCATCAGAATGCTCTGTTTGCATGAATCATTTTATTCTCCCGCATCCCGCACACACACGAGTGTCCACCTGCCCGCAGCAGCACTCGCCCATCTTGTCTCGTGCCGCACTCTGTTGCGTCGGGTCTCGCGGGAGCAGGTCTCTAATCCACTGGCACTTGACTTGACAGTGCGTGTGCTACATCCTTTTTACAATCTCTAGATTATAAAACACTGCATTCTGTCAGCAATGTAACACGGCAGTAACTATTTTGAAAATT
>NW_015641016.1:67986-72261 GCF_001515625.1 Sinocyclocheilus rhinocerous
TTTATATTAGTTCATGTTGCTTTTGTGCAATAGATGAATAACAATTTATTTGTTTTAGATATTTTATGTTTAGATATTTCTATTTTGCGGGAGTCCCATGAATCATTTTATTCTCCCGCATCCCGCACACACACGAGTGTCCACCTGCCCGCAGCAGCACTCGCCCATCTTGTCTCGTGCCGCACTCTGTTGCGTCGGGTCTCGCGGGAGCAGGTCTCTAATCCACTGGCACTTGACTCGACAGTGCGTGTGCTACATCCTTTTTACGAATCTCTAGATTATAAAACACTGCATTCTGTCAGCAATGTAACGCAGTACCGTATAGAGACCTCGGCTTGTAACTATACTCTAATTACTATTTTGAAAATTATAACGTGTTAAATTACTCGTTTACTAAAAAATAATCAAATTACAGTAACGCGTTACTAAGTAATGCGTTACTGCCCAACACTGCTAAAGTATAAATGTGCAACTACAGCCACCAGTGTGGCAAGTTACTCAGTCATTCATTTAAAGATTTGTTCAGACGCCACTGCCGATAAATGATGATCAGTACCAGCAGATGAATATATAAAGCCATTAAACACAATGAACTGGAGAGAGGAAAAACGCGCTTACCCGCAGCAGCGTCAGCCATTTTCTGCTGAACTATAGGTGCACATGGACAAAATAACGATAACGTCTGCAATGTATTAAACACTAGAGGGCACCAAATCACCATTTGATTTAGTTCACCCTTATAATTTCATGTAATTCAACACAATGACTATTGTTAGTATTAATGCTCTTTTTTACTCTGTTACAAGTGCTGTTAGTTGTCAAAGATGGGCAAAGACGGTTTATGTTTCGCAAATAAAAATTGGCCGGATGGATAATATTTAACTCTTTCCCCTCCAGCGTTTTTGAAAAAAAATTGCCATTTTTTTTTATTATTATCATTTTCACTTAAAATTTTGTGGCCCCCAGAATATTTTGTTGTATGAATATCTGAACATGCAATACATCAAATTAAAGAACAGAACCTCTTCTTAAAAAATAAATAAATAAAAAATATTCTAGCTTCAAGCATTATTTCAGTTTTCATTTATATTCATTCATTGTTGATGATCACGTTATTTTTCATTTGCATTTTCTTACATATGAGATTGCTCGTTTCTGCATCTTCCTCGTCTGTGTTTGTTTTGTTTTTTTTTGATCAGGAGATTCTGGACTCATTCAGGAGATGCGTAATAGCGCCCCCAAGCCTATAACAGTTAAAAGTAGAGAGAGTGGACAGAGTTTATGAGAGAAGGAAACTAAAAAACCACAACCAACATTATGAGCAGGTATTTGCTTATGAATATTTCAAATTTTTGTATTAAAGTAATCCATAAAAGTATAACATACAGTAGTGGAATACAAATAAGATGGTAGAGATTCAGGAGACTGCAAGATCTAATTAAGAATAGAGAAGAGAAATCTAGTATTCCCTTCACTCAGGCTAAATAAATGTAAAATTCAGATTTAGCCTTAGTGATAGCCTCCTTATAGCTTTGCATATTCTGAGCATAGTTCTTTTTGTTTGACCTTTAGCCTTAAACTGGTGCAATTCAGGCGGATACTAAGGAGCTAAGTTTTCAGAGGTGCATAAACATCTAAGATCTCACGGAACCCATCATTATAAGCAGCAACCATGTCATCCACAGTGGATACATCAACTTTGCTGGAGATAATGGCAAGATCATTAGCAAAAGCAGATAAATCAATAGACGTGGTATTGCAAAATGTGACTGAACAAATCACATTTACCTTAGACACTGTAAGATAAACATTAAAAGACACCAGTAAATGGTCAGAAATGGATGAATCAGAAACAGCATATAACAACAGATAAGATGTGAGAATGTGTCTGAGTGGGAGCGTTGGCATATTGCTGTAATTAATGTAATGCCCAAACCATCAAGACAAGATAAGAATTCTCTTGTAAAAATGTACTTTTTCAAATGTAAATATAAAACACTTTGACAGATGTAGGATGTTAATAACAGTGGCATCATCACAGTCTGTGAATGTTTCTCCTCTCAACTGTTCATCCAGCAGGAGGCGCTCAACGCTTCAGAAGCTTTTTTTGTTGTTGTTGTTTTTGTCATATTGGAGACATTCGTACACTAAAATGTTGATTCTTTGTGTGTATTTTTCTAACCCTTCTTTTCATTACAGGTAAAATATCATAATTATTGTAAACCCATCATAATTTTAGAAAACATTAATACAGGCCTATACACGCCTCAGTTTCTCCAGAAGAAAAAAACGATGTAAATTATTTTGCTCAGAATCTGTAATCAATATGTTGCCTAATCACCTCATTATGAACTCAAACATTTCTCATCAACACCAAATCTTGACAGCTCACAACATTAAATACTGATATCTAATCCAACACTATGCAACATTTCACTCATGCAGGGCCAGTTCACTTTAAAATGTAAGATCTGCAAAAAAAAAACATTAATTTTCATGACTTCCTGTGATAAAGGAAACTGTGACAGAGTCTGAATCCTGTTGAGAGAAGATTCAACAGATAAATCGTCTCAGGTTACTTATGTAACCATGGTTCCCTGAGTAGGGAACGAGACACTGCGTCCTCTAGGGGTCGCTATGGGGAACGCCTCGTCGTGACCCGTGTCTGATCCCACACAACCATCACCAATTTCAAATGGACGACGCACACAACAACTCTGGTTATCGGTTCTTTTATTCACCGCAGCAACGATGATTGTGTCTGAGAAATACATCAAAATGTATCAATACATCGGGTGATAACACTGCAGACATAGACATAACCGCAGCAGCGTCAGCCATTTTCTGCTGAACTACCAATAACTCATAACAATTTCATGATAACAGAATAACTGAAATATAGAAATCACATACCTGAGAAATACATCAAAATGTATTAATACACTGGGTGATAACAATGCAGACATAGACATAACTGAAATAAAAAAGAACATAAAATTAACAACTTGCTCTCATTAAGGGTAAACTCACTGTGTGTTATCCATTCAGCCATTCGATGGTACACTAGCAACAGCACATGTCAGTCCCACTATATGAGACATGAGGCATGACAATAATTACTCAACAAAGTATCGTCTGAGGTATAAACCCCTTCAAAGCATTATACATTTGTTGATATAATCACAACCCTTTACATCTGCAAAACTCATATTAAACACACTTTTATCATATTTTTAAACACACTGAACTGGAGAGAGGAAAAACGCACTTACCCGTAGCAGCGATACTTAGATTCTCTTCTTCAATCTCTGTAGTCCAACTACACATTCGTTTGAGAAGTATGGGGTCCAAGGTTTTTAGTTATGCTGTCCCTCATTTGTGGAATGCCCTTCCCCAGGACATCCGTAACAACAGTTTTCAAACTTTTAAATCACATCTTAAAACTTATTTATTTAAACAGTCTTATTGTACATGTTGATTAGTTTTTTTTTTTTAATGTATTTTGTAGTTTGCTGTTGTTTGATGTTTTATGACGATTTGTAAAGAGTGTCATGAAAGGTGCCTATAAATAACAAAATGAATCAAAATGGTAATTTAATAATACTGTAAATATTTACATATAATGTTAAACTTTACATGCACTGCTGAACGTTTGTGTTCCACCAGGAGGCGCTCAACATTTTAAATGTAATAAAACATGAAGAGACTTGAACCTCAGGGTGAAAAAAACTTTATTGATAAAGGCAAGCAAATACAGATGACAAATGGACAGAAAAGTGAGATCTTTTATCTGACAGAAATATAAACAAAGCCCTCAAACTGAATCTGTACAGCAATAACACTGCAAGACAGGTACATTTTAAAGAGCCATTAAAACCCCAAATCAAACATGAAAGATTATACAGTGCTGTGAAAAAGTTTTTGCCCCCTTCCTGTTTTTTTTTGTTTTTTTGCATATTTTTCACACTTTCAAGATTCAGATCATCAAACAAATTTTAATATTACACAAAGATAATGCAAGTAAATACAAAATGCAGTTTTTAAATGATGATTAAAAAAAATTAAAATTAAATGTAAACACATTTCACTTATCTATTATAACATTTAATGTAGTTGTTTTGTTCGCTTAGCTGTTTCCTTATAAAAGTCCAAAAATTTGTCAAGTTTGTCTTTTTTAATTATATGATGTCATTACGTTGCTGTCTTGCCGCCAGCCAATCGCTGCATTGCTGATCTCAGATAACTCAATCCAGCCATGCTAATAATCAACACCAG